>NW_028173215.1:0-14680 GCF_963971535.1 Notolepis coatsorum | reverse complement strand
TGACCTTTCCTTAGTGGCCATAAGTGTGGGCATGTGCAGCATGAGTGTGTGCTTGCTCATGTTAAAGTGGCTGCTAGTGTGTGAGCGTGTACAGTGTGTGTGTCGTGTGTGTGCTCATGTGTGCTTGTGTGTGGAGAGTTCAGTGTTCAAGGCTCTGATGGCCTGGGGGAAGACTCTCTGTCCTAGTAGCTGGGGTTCGCAGGCGTCTGCCTGACCTCAGCAGCATGAACAGGCTGTTGTTGGGGTGGTGTGGGTCTTTCATTATTCTGCAGGCTCTGGATGTGCACCTCTTGTTGTATAGAACCTGCAGGGGTGGTAGTGCAATACCCGTGGTACGCTCGGCTGAGCGCACCACTCTCTGTAGGGCCTTCTTGTCCTGTGCCGTGCTGTTTCCATAACAGGCAGTGATGTTTCCAGTCAAGATGCTCTCTACAGCTCCGGAGTAGAAGGACTGGAGTATCTTCCCAGATACTCTGAACTTCCTTAACTGTCTCAGGTGGTAGAGGCGCTGCTTCGCCTTTTTTACGACTGAGTCTATGTGTGTTGACCATGTCAGATCCTCTGCGAGGTGGACCCCCAGGTACTTAAAGCTGCTCACCCTGTTCACGGTAGCCCCGTTTATCCTCAGTGGTGTGTGTGTCTCCTGCTGTCCTCTCCTATAATCCACGATCAGCTCCTTGGTTTTACCAATGTTCAGGAGCAGGCTGTTGTCCTGGCACCAGCGTTCCAGTACCTCAACCTCCTCCCGGTAGGCCTTCTCGTCGTTGTCCGAGATCAGCCCCACCACCACTGTGTCGTCCGCAAACTTCACTATGGAGTTGGAGCTGAACTTGGACACACAGTCGTGTGTGTATAGTGAGTACAGCAGGGGGCTCAGAACACAGCCCTGGGGGGACCCGATGCTCAGGGTGATGGTGTTGGAGGTCTGACCCCCCCACCCTGACCGCCTGGGGCCTTTCTCTCAGAAAGTCCAGTATCCAGGCGCTCAGAGCGGAGCTCAGACCCAGCTCGATCAGCTTGTCCACCAGTCTGGTGGGGACTATGGTGTTGAACGCTGAGCTGTAGTCAATGAACAACAGTCTCACATAGCCCCCCTTCTGGCGGTCAATGTGAGAGAGGGTGCTGTGCAGTACTTGGGAGACCGCATCGTCAGTGGACCTGTTTAGCCTGTATGCAAATTGCATGGGGTCCATATCACTAGGGAGGGAGGCACAAATGTGATCCTTGACCAGCCTCTCGAAACATTTCATGGCCACAGAGGTGAGTGCCACCGGTCTGTAGTCATTGAGACATGTTGGGGAGGGTTTCTTTGGTACAGGGATGATGGTAGACATCTTGAAGCAGGCAGGGACCACTGACTCCGCCAGGGATTGATTAAATATGGCGGTGAACACAGGGGCTAGCTGGTTGGCACAGGACTTAAGTATGCGTCCTGTTATACCATCTGGGCCAGCAGCTTTTCTGGTGTTCACCTGCATAAATGCTCTTCTCACACTGTGTTCCGACAACGAGAGAGCGTCCCCGCCCCCCCCCCCCCCCCCCCCCCCCCCTCCACAACAGCCGGCGCGCCAGTGACGTCACTAGCCGTTGAGCTAGCGGCGCCACTGTCTACACCAAACCGAGCGTAGAAAGAGTTGAGTTTGTCCGCGAGAGAGGCGTCGTCGCTCCCCATTGAGGGGGCGCTGACTTTGTAGTCAGTTATTGTCCTCAGTCCCCGCCATAAGCCTCTTGTGTCGTTTAGTGCCATTTGTATCTCCAGTTTATCAGCATATGTCCGTTTTGCAAGTTTTACAGCCTTGTGCAGAGTATAGACTGAAGCCTTGTACTCTTCCATGTTTCCTGACTCTCTGCCCAGGTTGTAGGCAGTGGTGCGAGATTTCAGAGCTGCTCTGATAGTACTGTCCACCCACGGTTTCTGGTTAGGGAAGACCCGCACCTTCTTTGTGGGTACAATACTATCAGCCAGTGTTGTGATGAAGCAGACAACGCTGTCGGCGAACTCGCTGACGTCACTGGCGCTTCCTTGAAACATATTCCAGTCAACATCCTCGAGCGCGTCCTGAAGCGTGGCCTCTGATTGGTCGGTAATTTTTTTTGTCTCACGTAACACAACGGCGTCATGTGATCTTTGTTTGTAAGCCGGAATTAGGATAATGGAGTCGTGATCGGATGAGCTTGTAGCCCCCGTCAATGGTGGAGCCGCTACAGCCTTGTAGCCGGCTCTGAACGGGGTGTAGCAGTGGTCGAGTGTGTTTCCTCCTCTTGTGGAGCAGGCGATGTATTGAAAAAAGTACGGCATAACTTTTTTCAAATTCGCCTGATTGAAATCACCAGCTACGATCATCGCTGCGTCCGGATGTTTAATCTGATGTTTGTTGAGATGATCTTGTAGCTCTGCCAGGGCCCTGGCGGTGTTTGCTTGTGAAGGGATATATACAGCAGTCATGATGACCGCAGTAAACTCTCGGGGAAGGTGGAAAGTGCGGCATAGAATGGAGAGATGTTCCATGTCCGGGGAGCATGAACGGGAGAGTACCTGCACCTCATTGGGACTTACCCAACCGTTGTTGGTAATGAGGCAGACACCCCCGCCGACGCTCTTGCCGGAGGCTGCCGTGCGATCCGCTCGTAGGACGGTGAAGGAGTCCGAGGGAGAGACGCTGTGGTCCGGAGTCGCTGGCTTGAGCCATGTTTCCGTAAAACACAAGATGTTAGCATCTCTCACCTCTCGTTGGAAACGGACCCTCGCTCTCAGATCGTCCATCCTCCCCTCCAACGAACGTGCATTCGCCAGAAAGATGGATGGAATTGCTGGGCGGTAAGCAGATCTTTTTAACCTTTAAGTCTGATTCCTCCTCGTTTCCCTCTGTGTCTCTTCCTGCCGGCTCCTTTGTCCTTGTCCCGCCTGATCTCCGGTGGCCACTCTAGGCATAAAGTGTCTCCAAACTCCTCTTTGAGTCCGGAGTTTAGGTCCATAAGTGTCTGGCGGTCGTATGACGTCCCCGCCAGTGATGTTTTTATAAAAAAAGTTGTAAAAACAAACATAATAACTAAAAGTGTGTACAATCGTTGCTGAGCAAAACCAACGGCGACTGACCTGGGTCGCGCCATGTCGAGAGAGAGAGAGAGAGAGAGAGAGAGAGAGAGAGAGAGAGAGAGAGAGAGAGAGAGAGATAAGCAGAGATAAACCTCTAGCTCCTTATTAGTCAAGTCTCATTATCACAATTCTACTGCTGTTGGTGTGTATGTACTGAAAAGACCAATGACAGGAAGTGGTCTCACAGGTGTTGGTCTGTATGTCCTGACAACAGGGTCAATGACAGGAAGTGGTCTCACAGGTGTTGGTCTGTATGTCCTGACAACAGGGTAAATGACAGGAAGTGACCTCACAGGTGCGGGGGTGTGTGTCTACCTTGCCGTCCGGCAGCGCAGCCTCCCAGTACAGCAGCTCGTACTTGGCGATGGGGTCCTGGACGGGCCACAGCCACGACAGCATGATGCGCGTGTCGGACTCGGCTTCAGCATCGAAGCTGGACGGCTGCGCGGGGACTGGGGGGCGAGCGAGACACACGGGCACGGGTGAGGATTATAGAGAGAGAGAGAGAGAGAGGGGGGGGGGGGGGGAGAGAGAGAGAGAGAGAGAGAGAGAGATGACACACGGGCAAGGGTGAGGATTATAGAGAGACACAGAGAGAGAGAGAGAGAAAGAGAGAGAGAGACAGACAGACAAGACAGACAAGACAGACAGACAAGACAGACAGACAGACAGACAAGACAAGACAGACAGACAGACATACAGACATACAGACACAGACAGACAGACAAGACAGACAGACAAGACAGACAGACAGACAGACAAGACAGACAGACAGACAGACAGACATACAAGACATACCAGACAGACAAGACAGACAGACACAGACAGGGAGACAGACAGACAGACAGACAGACAAGACAGACAGACAGACATACAAGACAGACCAGACAGACAAGACAGACAGACAAGACAGAGAGAGACAGACAGGGAGACAGACAGACAGACAGACAGACAGACAGACAGGGAGACAGACAGACAAGACAGACAGACAGACAAGACAGAGAGAGACAGACAGACAGACAGACAAGACAGAGAGAGACAGACAGACAGACAGACAAGACAGAGAGAGACAGACAGACAGACAGACAAGACAAGACAGACAGACAGACAGACAGACAGACAAGACAGAGAGAGACAGACAGACAGACAGACAGACAGACAGACATACAAGACAGACCAGACAGACAAGACAGACAGACAAGACAGAGAGAGACAGACAGACAGACAGACAGACAGACAGACAGACAGACAGACAGGGAGACAGACAGACAAGACAGACAGACAGACAAGACAGAGAGAGACAGACATACAGACAGACAAGACAGAGAGACAGACAGACAGACAGACAAGACAGAGAGAGACAGACAGACAGACAGACAAGACAGACAGACAGACAGACAGACAAGACAAGACAGACAGACAGACAGACAGACAGACAGACAGACAGACAGACAGACAGACAGACAAGACAGACAGACGGGAGACCTTCACGCCGCAGCGGTGGGTCAGACAGACGGGAGACAGACAGACAGACAGAACAGACAGACAGACAGACAGGCGGGGGACGCTCACCTCCCTGCTGGGTCTTGACCTGCAGCACGTCGGAGGGTGGCCCGTCCCCCACGGAGGTGAAGCCCAGCACGCGCAGGCTGTAGGTGATGTCGGTGGTCAGGCCCGAGATGGTGGTGAGCCGGCTGTCGTCCGTGTTGTGCTTCTGCCAGGCGCTGAGCGGCGCGCCCAGGTCCGAGCTGTAGTACACGCGGTAGCCGCGGACCTGCCCGTTGGGCTCCTCCGGCGGCTCCCACTGCACCAGCATGGTGCTGGCGCTGAGCATGCGCGCCTGCACGTGCAGCGGCGGCGACGAGGGCGCCTGCTCGCCGGTGCGCGTCTCCACGGGGTCGCTGGGGGGCCCGCGGCCGATGTTGTTCACCGCCATGACGCGGAACTCGTACTCGGAGTAGGGGCTGAGGCCGCCGATGCTGTAGCGCGTGGTCGCCACGCCGTCCACCTCCTGGAAGCCGTTGTCCGACACCTTGGCCTTGTACTGGATCATGTAGTAGGAGACGGGCTCCGGGTTGCCCGAGTCCCACGTCAGGGTCACGCTGGTGGCCGTGGTCTCCGTGACGATGAGGGAGGTGGGCGGCTTGGGCAAGGCTGAGGAGGAGGGGTATGATGATTAATACAATAATGATGCTTCTTATGTTGTCGTTTTTGGCTGCTTTGAGTAACATATATATATATATCAAATATTAAAATATTTTATCTGATTAATCGCACGATTGTCCATATTTTCCATCTGTTCTAAATCTACCTTAAACGGATCTTTTTCAAGTTGTAATACTCTTATCAACATGAGTCAACAAATGCTTGCTTTATGCAGCCGTTTAACACAAAAGTCTGACCCTCGTGCTGCAGATTTGCATCAAATTCAACATTTTCAAAAGATTGAGTCAGAAACAAACATAGTATCAATGAGAGTATCAATAATACACCTGAGTGAAGTCTAGGAAAAAAAAAAGAAAAAAAGGATACATATATATAATTGTTTTTAATTATTTCGCGATAAAAAAATAGTGGCGTTAAAATAATTGTGCAATAACGCGTTAACTTTGACAGCCTTAATATATATATATATGTATACATACAGTATGTGTATATATATAACGTATCTTACCGTACAATGTACGGCAAGATACATATACATTCTGAAGTAAATGTATGCCATTGTAGTGATTTACACATTATTCTATTCTCGACTTTGTGCATTCTCAGTATATAAATGGTAGATGGTGCATTTATATAGCAGCTTTTATCCAAAGCGCTTTACAATTTCTGTTCCTCACATTCACCCGTTCACTCACCGACGGCGGAGGCGACCATGCAAGGTGCCGACCTGCTCACCGGGAGAAGTTAGGGGGTTCAGTTGCTCAAGGACACTTTGACACGCTGCCCGGGAGGAGCGGAAATCGAACCGGGAACATTCCGATTACCAGGCGACCGGCTCTACCTCCCGAGCCACTGTCGCCCCCCCCCCCCCCCCCCCCCCCAAGGGGGGAAGAGAGGCAGAGATTTGATATCAGCGATAGTCATCGGGGGAGTTCTAGTGGATTTATACGAGGACTGTCGGGCCTGTCTGGTGCGTTTGATATAGCAGTCCTTTAAAGCAGACTTTTAAAGATAACGCGCCAAATTCATCACCGGTGGATCACTGGTGACCTTCACCGAAATCCATAGCTTTGAAACTATTGAGCATTTAATAGGCCAACCCCCTTTTAAAGAACGGGGGCCGTGGTCATTATTGATAATGAGGGAAGATTGCGAGAGTGGCTCCTACGGTATGGAGAGAAAATGGCAAAGTAAAGGAAGCAAGGCGGGGCGTCTTGAGGAGAGGCTCTGCATAGCTGCAGCTCATATAAATGACTGTGACATTCTGGGCATCGACCGGCTAAGTGTAGAGTGGGATCAATACAGACAGCAGCTGATAGCAGAAGCCATGAGGGCAGACAACAGCCCCCCCCCCCCACACACACACACACACACACACACACACACACACACACACACACACACACACACACACACACACACACACACACACACACACACACACACACACACACACACACACACACACACACACACACACACACACACACACACACACACACACACACACACACACACACACACACACACACACACACACACACACACACGTCTAAACTATCTGGTCTGAATCACGAGACCCAGCCTCTGATTTTATTTCCCCAAAACCAACAATAACTGAAGGACCCCTGTCCTCGGTTCTGAGATCAGCCGCGGTCATGTACAGAAGTTCCAGAGGTCAGTAAACAAGACTGGTGAGGTGGATGTTTTTAGTAACGCAGGCCCAGGCCTGTCTGGCTATTTGAAGACGGGGATCAACATTATAAGCAGCTGCTCGCCGCTCCCCGTGTATTGCTAGGCAGCATACTAAAACTGGGATGTTGTCAATGAAAGGGACCAGTGCATGGCTCCGATCAGGGGCCGGATGAGCACAAGCTAATCAAATGATGCATCAAGACCACAAGCGGTCCGGCGTTCGCTACTCTGCACTGGCTTCCGGTTACAGTTAGAATTGATTTTAAGGTCCTCCTCCTTATATACAAAGTCCTAAATGGAACAGGGCCGAGCTACATTGCCAATTCTCTCGTCAACGATGTGCCCCCAAGAACATTACGATCATCTACTACTGGTTTATTGAGGGTTCCCAACAGCAGCCAAAATAGAACCGGGGACACAGCCTTTGCTAATTACGCACAGAAACTATGCAACATCCTCTGCCTAATGGACATTAGGGGGAACATTAGCTCATTAAATATTTTCAAAAGTCGGGCGGCTACGTGGCGTGGTGGGCAAGGCGCTCGCCACGAATGCGGAGACGCTGGGCTCGCCTCTTGTTCTGTATTAGGGGGTAGGAAACTGATGGGTGGGGATCGGGCGTTGTGGACAGCGACTCCTACAGGTCGGTTGGTGCGCCTGCGCAGTAGAATCAGGAAGTGTCGGGGGCAGCGTGAGCCTCCCACGCGTTACTCCTCGCCACTGAGAGATCGAGCTGCGCAGGTGAAAAGATGCGACTGCTGTTACCTCAAGTCCCGAAGGGGACTTGTGCTATATGACTTAGTCCACATTGCAGCCGGCTTGTGGGAGGCAAGAAACAGCGTTCGTGACAGGGGAGGGTTGAATTGGATGGTACGAAATTGGGATGGGAGAAAATATAGAAAAATGGGAGAAAAAGTGGATAAAAAAAAAACAAAAAAAAATATCAAAAGTAAGCTAAAAACGTAACTTCACCGTAGCCTTTTAATGCACTTAGATTATTGTACCGTCTACTTTTATGTCTGCACCTTATGCATTGTTTTTTATTCTGTAAATGAGAGCTATTTTATTGCACTGCTTTATTTTACATCTTGTGCTCACTTCATGTCTATTTTTATGGGCAGGTGACTGTGATCCGAGGGCATGTGGCGTCAAAGCGACAGAGCAATACAGCCAATTTATTTATGTCCATTTATGTCCACAATACTGCTATAGGGCTGTGCAATTCTTGTATGAAAGGTGCCATAGAAATACAGTATCATTTTCAACTGGACCCTCCTCAGAATACGTGGTCATGATGTTTGAGATGGGAGTGGGACCAGTTGGGAACAACGGGTCAATAGAAACAAGTTGTGTGTGTATACTGTATACTTTACTCATTAAAATGCTAAGTGTTTTATTGACCATATAATACAATACGTATCATATAACTGATACAGACCCTCATCTGCACCTTTGATTACACTGCTTACTTGCTCATATTCTTATATTCAGAGTTAATTATATTGTTTACACTGCTTATTTTCTATCTTTACTATAGTTGTATTGCCTATACGGTGAATCTTTGGTGCATTTTTTATATAGCTTTTATCCAAATCTCTTTACAATTTGTTCTTCACATTTTACCCATTCACTCACACATTCACACACCGACAGCAGAGGCAACCATGCAAGGAGCCAACCTGCTCATCGGGAGCAATTAGTAGTCCTTGGGCCAAACACCTTTTTGGTACCATCTGGGTGGGCAGATTCTAGATGAATTTTTTTTTTTAATTCCGTATACATCCCTAGATTATGTTTTGATATGATATGACCTTTTGGTTTTGTAGCTTATTAGTGGTTATCACCTCCAGAAGGTATGGAGGCATTCACCGGTAGGGGGTAGGTGCGCACAAGTGACCATCCCTCAGCGTAGGAAGGTCTGATCGACTCAGGGTTTGTATCTACTAGGGGTGACCCCTATTAGTCGACTAATCGATCGAAAGGAGCCGTAGTCGACTGCCAACCTCTTAGTCGAATACAAAAAAAATATATAAATTTTGTATCATTCTTTCCAAAAGAAAAGAGGCCTAGAAGCGTGGCTAACGCTAATGGCACGCATACCAGAGGCTAACTGCCTAAGAAAACAGGCACAGAGGCACTGAAAGAGGATTTCACCCATCTAATGAACACACTAGACTAGAGAAATATCAAGATGTATCCATCAGTGGACCAATTGCATGCTTTTGCAGAGGACAAGAAGCCTTCAGTCGACTCCTTCAGACATTAAGCACCCCCCACAGCCCAAATGGAATGATATAGTCGATAGTCGACTATCGGCTAATTTCGGCCAATCATAGTCAACTATCCAAATCCTTAGTCGGGGACAGCCCTAGTATCTACGTGTTCAGGAGACTCAGGCACATACAACGTTATCATGGTCATGTCTAGCACCTAGACAACCCGACCTACAAGCGAATATATGAAAGGGAGCAAAATATGGCAGGAGACTTATTTAGCAAAAACTATATTTATTTTACAAAAGCACTCCATACCTTCAGGAGGTGATGCCCACTAATAAGCTACAAAACCAAAAGGTCTATCATATCAAAACATAATCTAGGGATGTATAGGAATAATAAAATCACATCTAGAATTTGCCCACCCAGATGGTACCAAATCGTCCAATTTGGGGATTTTGCCCAAGGAATATAGGGGTTAAGTGTCTCGCTCAAGGACACTTCGACACGCTGCCCGGGAGGAGCGGGAATCGAACCGGGAACCTCCAGATTACCAGACGACTGCTCTACCTCCTGAGCCACTGTCGCCTATATTCATGTCTTCTACTATTACCCTGCCTGTACATGTACCCCCCCACGCTGCTATGACACCTGAATTTCCCCCAAGGGGATCAATAAAGGTAATATCTCCTCTTATCGTATCCGTCACTCACCTTTGACAGTGACCTGTGCCGTGGCCTCGATCATGCCCAGGGAGGAGATGGCCACGCAGGTGTAGTTGGACGACTCGCGGATGTTGGTGACCTCCAGCACGTTGCGGCCCACGGGCATGTCCTCCTCCTTGGTGAGCTCCACCGGGCCCATCATCCACTTGACGAAGGGCATGGGCGAGCCCACCGCCACGCACGTCAGGTTGACGCTGCCGCCGGGCATCACCTCGTGGTTGGTGGGCGGGATGGAGAACCGCGGTGGCACGCGGCGCACTGTGGGGGGAAAAGGAGGAGAGAGGATGAGAGCGGGCGCGTGGCGGGGATAGGTAGAGGTGTTTCCCCCCCCCCCCGGTGCTTTTAACAACTCCCGATACGGTGCCGCGTGGATTAAGCGGCCGGGGGGACTTCCTCTGGGTTATGGAATAAGCAGTGTGGGCACATAGCAAGCTGACAGAACGGGAGGATGATCACTTTCTTTGTCCGAATGTGCAGCCGTGCCTTCACAATGGGAATAATGGCTGCCGTGTCAGAGAACGGGGCTGGAGATTTCGCAAGGCAACTTTGAGGGGGTGTTCCATTCGCTTCCATGCAAAATGAAATGCATTGGGAAATACAACAGGCCAGTTTATGCGGGAGACTGAATATGGCTCCTCTTTTGTCAGAGTGTCAAATGGTGCCGAGAGTTGCATCATTGAGGGACCCTGTGGATACGACAGATTTTTTCTCTCTCTCTCTCTCTCTCTCTCTCTCTCTCTCTCTCTCTCTCTCCTTCTGCTCAGCCTGTCTTTCTTACTCTTTTTCTCTCTCTCCCTTCCTTTCTCCCTCTCTCTTTGTGCGGCTCCGATATGCAGATAGGCTGACATTAAAAAGGGGTTCCCATGGAGACGAGGAGGGCTCGTTTGACTTTGCTGGAGAATAGGCACCGATGCAGAGGCTCAATGCAATGCTGAATAGCTGGCCCAGAATAAACAGGCAGCTGGCATTTACATATGATTTGTCTTCTCTATCTAAATAAAGATATATATATATATATATATATATATATAGCTTTATATATGAAACAAAACAAATGTCTGCCATATTTACCCACATCAGATCTTGAAACGTCGGAGAGAACAAACTCACATCCGTCAACGTCAGACCCCGTTCAAATGGGTGACACTCTGCGTATGACCCCCTCAGAGCACGCCGTGGGGCTGGAAGTACGTACCGCTCTGACTTATTTAACTTATCGAGAGAGAGGGGGGGAGAGAGAGAGAGAGATAGATGGAGCGAGAGAGATATAGAGAAATAGATAGAGGGAGGGAGAGAGAGAGAGAGAGAGAGAGAGAGAGAGAGAGAGAAAAAAGAGAAAAGCCCTCTGACTGTAATTGCTCTTTTGCACCGGTCCCCATGAAAATGGATTTTCAAATGTGAATACCCCCCCCCCCCTTTTTAATTTGAACTGGAACGTCGTTACAGCCATGCTTGTTATTCCCCTCATTATGTGGGTGAAATGGAAAAACACAAAAGCACCTTTTGAGATTCCAGTCAGGGAGAGACAGGCTCTTCTGGACTGCACTATCATTAGGGGGGGGGGGGGGGGGACCTGGTTCATAGGCCCGTGGATTTCACGACGCTGAGGCGGGCGCAGTCTGCTGTGTGCAGATTAAAGGAAGGAGCATCCTCTGGGCTTGTAATATCTCATAAGACCACTGAGAGAGAGAGAGCTGGGTGTGTATGAGTCATGAATATGGAGATGGACACAGCAGGACTTCTATAGAAAGGGAGCAGGAGATCTAGACACGAGAGACATGGAGTCCTTGACGGGCTCTGGGTCACCCTTAGTGCAGCCTTTCTGATCTCACATCCCTACGTTAAAGATGCTGGAAGTTTACTTTGTTGATATTAGTGTTAAGTAGCTCTACATTACGACAAGTCATCTCTGATATAGAGTGTCTGGTCAGTAACATGGGTCTCCTAGTCCCTTTTCTGGTATCCCTTCCCACTTTATCCAATCAGGAGAGAGAGAACCCTAGATATTTTGTACTTATTTCAAGACATCAAGATTATTTTACTTGTTTCAGGCACATTATTTGCTTAAAACTAGATTTAATGTCTTACTTTGGCAGTGTGTTGTTCTCTCTCCTGATGAAGTGGGAACAGGATACCAGTAAATGTATTTTCTGTTTACTGCAGAGTGGAGGGACTGAGAGACCCATGTTACTGACCCAAACACTCTATATCAGTGACGGCTGTGGAATGTAGAGCTATTATTTTAACATGTAGACCAAGTTATTATAACAGATTTTTTTTTTTAAATGTTTAAACCTTTGACAAGAGTCCACTTCGCCAAGAAGTCAAACTCAAGTAGGCCGGAGATCTGGGTTAAGAGAGGCTCACTAATACTTACTGTAGTGCCGTGTGTGTGTGCGTGTGTGTGTGTGTGTGTGTGCGTGTGTGCGTGCATGTGTGTGTGTGCGTGTGTGTGTGTGTGTGTGTGTGTGTGTGTGTGTGTGTGCGTGTGTGCGTGCGTGTGTGCGTGTGTGTGTGTGTGTGCGTGTGTGTGTGTGTGTGTGTGTGTGTGTGTGTGTGTGTGAGTGTGCGAGCAGGGCTATGCGTGCTGGAGCCACAGATCATCCAAGTGGGTTGGTAGTAGTAACGACATCTAGCCTGTACGGCTCACACACAGACACATGGGGTGAACTTTACATGCAGAGACCAGACACACAGGGTGCTCAAACTGGGAGAGGCCTGACATTCTCAAGCAGAGCATGCATTAGAGCAGATGGAAGGTATAGGGTAGCTAGCAAGTGCCATGGGGGACACGCGAGGAACGCGCACGCATTTTGGGATTACCAGTATGACGGATGCAGCACGACAGCCTTGCGTGGAGGGAGCGACCTGTGGGAGCAGTAGTGCACTTTACGGACGGAGGGCCGCGCCGCCTCGCTGACACGGATACTCTGGAAGAGCGGCTACTTAGCCTCCGTGATGTTGAAGAGAGCCTTGTCGAGAGATACAGTAGTAGGTCCACCGTAGGAACATTAGGACTAAAGTAGCCGTTACTTCATCGTGATTTCAAAGACTAAACAGCACTAAGAGCAGCGCGGGGTCGACGGGGCCCTGTGTATATCGAACGCTTAATGCCGTGAATAATTCATGGCGTGCGGTTACGTTTGGAGAGGTGCTGCGGAACAAAATGACTAGAGGGCAGGTAATTGTTATCGATTCCTCGTAGCCTCCCCCTCTCTCTCTCCCTCCCTCCCCCCCTCCCCCCCCCCCGTCGAGATGGGCTCGGAGAGCCGGGCTCCGGGATCCGACTCAAAACCACAAAATAAGCCCCGTCTCCGCCGGCCTGCTAGCTGGACGCCTATAAATTCAACTGCCTTGACAAAGTGGCTGTGGATAGAAGGCCCTGTTCAGTCAATCAATACGGGAGCGGGCGTGGCACATAGCCAGCAGGCTCCCGGGCTTCCTGGCGGTGGGCTCGGGACACCATAATGGCCGATCATCCTCTCTGTCAGCACATCGCCCCCGGGCCTCCGCGTTCCCCCCCGCCGCCTCGTCCCGGTACGGCCCGCTGCCCTCGACTCATCAGAAGATATGAGAACAATCGAACCGGGGATTTACTTCTAAATGTCACAGGCCGCCGTTATCGACGCAGATCGCAGGGCGTCGTCCTACAGTGTGAGGGGGGGCGCATCTCCTCCTGTGAGGGGCTGTAACTGGCCGCGATCGTTCACAGGGATGCCTGTGGCGGTAAAACAGACCTAATCCCCTCTGATCGGCTTTGCCAGTCCTGATACCCATGTCCCTCGATGGGGGGGGGGTGTTCACTTCCACCTGACAAATCCTGTTGCCATCTGAATGCCGGAGTTATCCGTCTCACTTCTCCAGCGATGTATATGAGAGGTATTTCAGAGGTAAATGCGAAATTTGTGACAGGGAGAGAGCAAGTACTATTAGGGAAAAGTAAACCAAAAACAGAATTTACTTTGTGCTATTCCAAATTATCTTGGACATTTAAAAAAGGTGCTGTAAGTGGTATTTCTTTGGTTAAAAATAAGTGTTAAGTAGTTCTACATATTTTTGCAGCTTTGAATTTTTTCCTGATTGGATGAAGTGGGAACGGGATACCAGAAAAAACGGTAGAGTGGAGGGACTGGGAGACCCATGTTACTGACCAAACACTCTATATCAGTGACGACTGTCAGAATGTAGAACTATTCTTTTAAAACGTAGACCACTTATTTTAACTAACAAAATACCACTTACAGCACCTTTAACACTTTGAGTGCCAGCAATGAGAATTCTCGTTAGTTCATGCCAACCGTTGAGTGCCAACTGACGAGAAATCTAATTTTTAATCATTATATTTTTTTCATTTTTCATCAATCTAGCCTCACGTTACCAGTGGTGGGGATCTGTCTGCGCTCAAACAGGAAAAATACCGCCCCCTATCGTCTCTCCGGATGGTATTGCACCCCATTGGATTGGACTGAATGAAATGGATGGGGAAAAAAGAGTCCGGATTCCACATTTTACTTGTCAGGCATGTAATCCGAGCCTATTGCAGTCATCGCCCACCATCAGAACAGCGTGGAATATGTCTTTCGACCACCCAGCGTTGGATCAATAAACGCGATCGATATTTGGAATGGCGATCAGGAATTGGAATAATCTTTTTGGAGAACATCTAATCTGAGGTAAGGAATCTATTTTACCAGTCTTGGGATAATCAGAGCTGTTTTCACCTATATATCAACGTGTCCCATATGTGTGTGTGGCTGTGAGTGTGTGTGTGCTGATCAGGA
>NW_028173216.1:66200-116200 GCF_963971535.1 Notolepis coatsorum | reverse complement strand
AGGCTTTTGAAACATATTGCAGCCCACAGAAGAATATTGTTTTTGAACTTGAACGCACGGCACAAACAACAACAACGCCCCCCCTCCCCCCACCACAGGACAGGACACAAATGAACAGAGTTACCTCCAGTGTGACAACATCGATCAGATTACCAGCAAAAATGGACTTCACATATTCCACATTAATACAAATAGCCTGAGACCTAAACTGGCTGAAATCAAACAGTTGTTTTTAAACGGTAAGGCTAACATATTGTGTTTCACAGAAACAAAATTAGACTCATCTGTACAAGATCCAGAGATTGAAATTGAAAACTACTCAATAGTCAGGAGGGATAGAAACCAGTATGGAGGTGGCGTCTGCGTGTATATACACAAGGATACCAAATACATCAACCGTACTGACCTTAACCATGATGAAATTGAAACTGTTTGGATTGAAATCTTATTAGACAGGGCGAAACCAGTACTAGTAGGCACAATATATAGACAGCCAGAACAGAGTGGCTTTTATGACACACTTGATGGGTGTTTAGCTGGGGTGGAGGGGGTAGAAAAAATTCTTATTGGGGACTGGAACACGGATATGCTGCGTAAAGCAGCACCCGTCTTCAAGGCCTTCAGTAGATTTTCTGATCTGCACGGTTTCAGCCAGCTAATCACCCAACCCACAAGAGTATGTGATTCGACACAAACCACCATTGACCTCATTTTGACCTCTGACAAGTCCATGATCTCCAATAAAGGGGTGATAGCATGCAGGTTAAGTGATCATTATATGCTTTTCTGTTCCCGCAAAAAGCTAAAACAGAAGGCCGGCTGTCACAAAACAGTCCCATCTAGAGACCTCAAAACTTACTCTAGAGAGGCCTTTAACCTAGAACTGGGGAGCTTGGACTGATCAGATGAACTCAGTGGTACACAGGTTGAAGAAACATGGCTTGGATTCAAAACCAAATTCACAGCAATACTCAACAACATGGCACCCATAAGAACCACCAGGGTTAAAAATCGCGCTGAGCCATGGATGCACACTGAAATACTGGCCGCTATGAAAACCAGAGAAAAAAATGCTCTGAACTTCATAAAAGTCAGACAAAGCTTTCCAAAAGCTCAAACAGTGAACTCCAAGCCCACGTGGTTGAACTAAAAATTCAAAGAAACAGACTAAGAAATGACGTAAACACCATGATCAGAACCGCAAAAAGAAATTTCATCAACGACAAAACTGAGGAAAACAAAAACAAACCCTGCGAACTTTGGAAATTTCTCAATAATCAACTAGGCTGCAGTAAAAAACTTAAAACCAGATTCTCAAACATAAACAAAGACGGACAACACGCTCATCACAGACAAGCTGGATGTAGCCAATTACTTAAACATCTTCTTCACAAACATAGCCACAACACTGGTAAACAAACTACCCTCCCACTCAGGGCATTATGGTGTAGAACACATAGTAGAATACTACAAAAACCTAGGGGTCCACAAAGATGACTTCAAACTTGAAATGGTAACAACTGATGAGGTACTCAAAAAATTTAGCGCCCTCCAACCTAACAAGGCCACTGGCCATGACAACATCCCCTCCAAATTCCTCAGAGACGCAGCAGCCGCCATCACCCCAGTCATCACACACATAATAAACCTCTCTATAAAACGGACACGTCCCCAAGGACTTCAAAATTGCGAGAGTGACCCCTCTGCACAAAAAGGGCAGCAAATTAGACCCAGGCAACTACCGCCCTGTTTCTATTTGTAGCAGGGTGGATTATCCCTGCTTCGTGGGAACGGTTGCTGGCAGTCAGGAGGTAGCTGGACACAGCAGAACTCTGTCTGGCTGCACCCTCGTCTTTGGGCCTGGGGCGTCGACTGGAGGCTGGTAGTGTGAGTGGATGGGGCCCGGGATTTACCAACCTGGTCTGGTACTCTGGTCTTCCTTCCCTGTCGCAGGGCGGTCAGCAGTACTCCCCAACACGCTCCCACTCCTCCCAGTCGCTCCTTAGACCCTCCCACACCTTGTGACTGAATTGTAATCAAATACTCTGAGTTCCCCCCGCAAGCAGTACCCTCCCTCAATGACCCTAGAAACCTTCCACCGAAAAGGGGAGAGTTGGGTAGGAAGGGGTTAACCATATATATACGTTACCCACACCAAAAGAGTTAATGCAGGGCACAGGAATGGACACGCACACAGAACCCCATTCAAGTCTTTATGTTAATTGTACTGTTCAGTTACAATTATTTAATACTACTGGCCAATTGGGCTGAAGTCCTACTATAGCCCCTGCTGTTCAACTCAATACCTCATAAACACGTATATTATGCACCCACCTCTGGGTTACTATCCGGGATAATATACTTCACTGTGTTTGACTCATCACCCACGTCTGGGTCTTCACCCTGTATAATACCTCAACAGGCTTTAATTATACGGCCAGAATAATACCTCAAAAGGCTTTAATTATAATGCACCAGGTCTGTAACTTCCCCCCCCAGGGAAGGGTTAATTGAATGGGAAAATATTAATACACACACATTGTATCACGCTCAAAGAAAAGGAAATAAAACCAAAGTGTGGGCCCACAATTACCAAAACAAAAGCCCTATGCTAATGCCGGCATGTACTGTTTATGGGGTACCCCTATGCACTGTGGTTAGCAAACACCAGCTTCGCCCGTAGGCTGCGACACACTGTGTAATGTACGATAGGATCCTGGGCGTCGAAGCCCTAATGTTTACTCTACCAAAATGGCGGCCGCGCCGCTCCACCACCGTCCTGGTGGCAAGATGGCGTCGAACACTCGTGCCGCAGGTGCTAGCAGGCGGAGCTATAGCAGAGAGGCAGTGCTGGCTGAGCTGGTGCTGGGCGAACTCTGCTGGTGGTAAAGAACTCCCCGTGTCCTGCAGGCAGCCTGGAGCAGGTGTGCTGCTGCTCTCCGGTGCAGACAGCTGTTGACGCCCGGGCAGACTGCTTGGATGTCCTGTACGTCTCTGGCACGCAGACTATACCGTCACTGTAACTAGGTATAACACGAGCAATGCTACTGTGATCCTTAGCCGCACGCTACCTATACCGCTCACTGTAACTAGGTATAACTCGACTCTTAGTGCCTGACTCTGCACTTAATGTTCATAATATCATAACACTGGTACTGCTAGGATATCGTATCCACTAGCCAGTACTTCCTATCACCCGTCACTGTTCCACGGGGCACTCCGGCATAAAGTCAGCAACGGGGCTATCCAGAGCCCCCCCGTTAGACGTGACTTCTCGTTGTCAAGTTCACTGCCGAAGAGAACGACTTCCGCTCGCCTCCTCCCTTTATCATCTCTCAGCTCTCTCCGCCACTCTCTGCCTGCTACTGCCCCCTGCTGGTCCCGCCTGCCAGTCACAAGGGGAGACGCACTGTAAAATATGAATCAATACTGTCATTTATGATCCGTATTCACATGCTCTTTGGACGGGGACTTTTGTGTCATTGTTCGTGTGAATCAATGACACTAGTTAGAATGTCTTTGTGTACAAAAAGGGATATAAACACAGTCAGCAGTTCTGAATAATATACCATATTTTCCAGACTGCTACATTTCCCCCCACTTTGAACTTGCTAAGTCCTCTGCAAGTTAACAACAAAACCACACATGTATGACAACGGTCCTGAGACCAACAGTTTCACACATCGGTTGACAATTACGCATTATGCCAACAGTTTTACACACTCCCTCCGGAGTTGGACACACTCCTGAGCACGTAGTCCTGGCGATACCGAGCGGGTAGCCGACCTCTGGTGCTCCTCTGGGGCCGGGTTCGTTCAACCCCCCCTGCGTCTGATTCTGTGCCATATTCCCTTAGACATACAGGTGCACCACTCGTCTCGTTCCCACACACCTTCGCACATGGTCTTGGAAACACCGAGCGAGTGGCTCACCTCTGTCATTCAGCTGGGCCCGGGTTTGCTTAACCCCCCACCAGTCTAACTCCGTGTCAGATTCCTCCGTCTCTGTTGGCGGGTCCTCGGCCACGGCTTCGGCCTCCGAGGCCTCTGAGGGGCCGCTCACAGCGCCCTCCTCGCCCCCGTCTCCGTCGTCTTCGCCGCCCTCGCCGTCCTCGCCTGAGGGGACCAACTCTACCTCTCCTCCCTCGTTCGGCGCTGCTTCAGCTGCTGTTGTAGCGGCGCTGCTGCTACACGCCCTAGGGTGCGGTTCACGAGGGTAAACGAAGGCACCCCCCACTTCTGCTTCGGATGAGCTCCGCGCTCTCATCGGGCTCCTTCGGGAAGCTCTCGTCCGCTCTTCCGGGTCGGAGGCCGGGAAGGGGCAGATCTTGCTCCGATCTCTCTGCACGGTCCTTTCGGGGCCCCCTCTTTCGGGACGAACCGTGAACACTGACGTCCTCTTGACGTTTCCATCGCCGCTCTCGGGGCCCGGCTGGTCGCCGGCCGGCGAGCGTCTGCAGCGGTAGTTGAAGTTGCGGCGGTAGCGGCGCCGACGAGGCCCCTGGTCCGGGCCGTCCTCGCCCCCTTGACCTCCTTCCGACCTGTTCTGTCTCTTGGGTACAGACTCCGGTTCTGACCGCATCGGGATGCGCAGCCGGGCGCCAGCGCTTTCGTCTGGCCGGCCGCAGTGGTATCGAATTCTACGGCACACCCCCACACCTCCCCCTCCAGACCATGGTCTGGCGGTCGCCCGGTCGGGCGACCCGCCTGCTGCTGTGTGGGTGGCGTCCTGTACTGGTGGGAGAGGGACCTCACCGCCCGGTACTTCCGCCCGGCGTGATTCTTCCATCGCGCGGGGGCACTCGCGGCCGATATGACCGGGCTGTTGACAGTTGTAGCAGATCAGTCTCCCATCCTCACTCCGGCGGGGTAGTCTGCGCGGGGTAGAGGGCATGTCTCTCCTCCGTCGGCTTCCGGCGAAGCCTCTCTGGGGTGTGTCTCGCTCCTGTTGAAACGCCTGGAAGAGCTGTTCCATGCGCGCGCCCAACCGCTCTTGGCCGGCGAAGAGCTGTCGGATGGACTCCTGTAGCACGGCTATGTCCAGAGGTGGCTCGTGTCTTTTCACGACGACGCCGCGTATCATGCCCCTGTCGGCACCCCTTGTGGGGGGCAGGACCATCTCCTCTTCGGACCAGTCTATCGCCGCCTGCAGTACCTGAGGAAACGGCCGCGTACCGTCCTCCCTCATGTACTTCCGCATTTCTCTCCTCAGGGCCTCGTCTCTGAGGCCCACCACAAACCGCTCCTGCAGCAGGGCGGTGGCATCGCCGACCAGCGTAGGCGCCCGACGTCGTAGGCGACGGACCCTCTCCTGCAGGTCATAGGCGAACTGGCGTGTGGTCTCGCTGGCGGCCTGTCTTCGATCGAAGAACTCCCCCAGCCGAATGCTGACCAGGACCTTGTCCCCATAGGTTTCTTGGAGTATCTTGAACAAGGCTTCCGTGTCGGGGGCGGTTTCCCCCGTCAGGAAGCGTACCGTCTTCTTCGCCTCGCCTTTGAGGTGTAGCTGTACGACCTCCGCTTGTTCCTCCGCGGGCACTCGACTGGCCCGGAGGTGGGTCCTCATCGCCTGGATCCAGTCCTCCACAGGCAGTTCCCCCATCTCTTGTTCACCTCCAAATTCGCTGCACTTCTGCTCTCGTTGGACGTACACCACCGGGAGGGGCGCTGGAGGGAGCTGTTGGATCCCGGTCGGTGCCAAGGTAAGCGGAGCTCGGCGTCCGGCCTGCTCCCGCTGTTCGTGCTGGGTCTTTTCCAGCACCAGCGCCTGTCGGTCCAGGAGGCCTGCGTGTATGTGGGTTCTGTTCGCCAACAGCTCCACCTGTGCGGTCAGTCCCTCCATGCGTTCGGCCTCCTCTTTCTTTACCTCGGCGGCGGCGTCCTCGCCGTCTCGTTGCACCTTTAGGGCCGCCTCAGTGTAGCGCTTCTCTAGGAGTGCCTTGTTGATCAACTCCTTGATCGCTTCGGCTTGCTGCGTCAGTAGTGTCGCCTGAGTCTCACACTGCTCCTGCAGCTGCTCTACCTCCGCCTCCCTCTCCTGCGCGACGTGGGTCTCCCCTTTCTGTATCAAGGTGGCAGCGGCCTGGCCCTCTCGTAGCTCCTGTAGGGCCACCTGAGTGTGGAGGGCCTGGTCAGTCAACTCCTTCATCGCTGCGGCTTGCTGCTTTAGCAGTGCCGCCTGAGTCTGACACTGCTCCTGCAGTTGCTCAAACTTCGCCGCCATCTCTTGCGCGGCGGCGGTCTCCTTCTTTGACATCGTGGGTCTCTCTACGGGTCTCGGTCAAGGGAGTAAGTTAGGATGTTGATCCTGTTCGTGACGCCAAATGTAGCAGGGTGGATTATCCCTGCTTCGTGGGAACGGTTGCTGGCAGTCAGGAGGTAGCTGGACACAGCAGAACTCTGTCTGGCTGCACCCTCGTCTTTGGGCCTGGGGCGTCGACTGGAGGCTGGTAGTGTGAGTGGATGGGGCCCGGGATTTACCAACCTGGTCTGGTACTCTGGTCTTCCTTCCCTGTCGCAGGGCGGTCAGCAGTACTCCCCAACACGCTCCCACTCCTCCCAGTCGCTCCTTAGACCCTCCCACACCTTGTGACTGAATTGTAATCAAATACTCTGAGTTCCCCCCGCAAGCAGTACCCTCCCTCAATGACCCTAGAAACCTTCCACCGAAAAGGGGAGAGTTGGGTAGGAAGGGGTTAACCATATATATACGTTACCCACACCAAAAGAGTTAATGCAGGGCACAGGAATGGACACGCACACAGAACCCCATTCAAGTCTTTATGTTAATTGTACTGTTCAGTTACAATTATTTAATACTACTGGCCAATTGGGCTGAAGTCCTACTATAGCCCCTGCTGTTCAACTCAATACCTCATAAACACGTATATTATGCACCCACCTCTGGGTTACTATCCGGGATAATATACTTCACTGTGTTTGACTCATCACCCACGTCTGGGTCTTCACCCTGTATAATACCTCAACAGGCTTTAATTATACGGCCAGAATAATACCTCAAAAGGCTTTAATTATAATGCACCAGGTCTGTAACTTCCCCCCCCCAGGGAAGGGTTAATTGAATGGGAAAATATTAATACACACACATTGTATCACGCTCAAAGAAAAGGAAATAAAACCAAAGTGTGGGCCCACAATTACCAAAACAAAAGCCCTATGCTAATGCCGGCATGTACTGTTTATGGGGTACCCCTATGCACTGTGGTTAGCAAACACCAGCTTCGCCCGTAGGCTGCGACACACTGTGTAATGTACGATAGGATCCTGGGCGTCGAAGCCCTAATGTTTACTCTACCAAAATGGCGGCCGCGCCGCTCCACCACCGTCCTGGTGGCAAGATGGCGTCGAACACTCGTGCCGCAGGTGCTAGCAGGCGGAGCTATAGCAGAGAGGCAGTGCTGGCTGAGCTGGTGCTGGGCGAACTCTGCTGGTGGTAAAGAACTCCCCGTGTCCTGCAGGCAGCCTGGAGCAGGTGTGCTGCTGCTCTCCGGTGCAGACAGCTGTTGACGCCCGGGCAGACTGCTTGGATGTCCCGTACGTCTCTGGCACGCAGACTATACCGTCACTGTAACTAGGTATAACACGAGCAATGCTACTGTGATCCTTAGCCGCACGCTACCTATACCGCTCACTGTAACTAGGTATAACTCGACTCTTAGTGCCTGACTCTGCACTTAATGTTCATAATATCATAACACTGGTACTGCTAGGATATCGTATCCACTAGCCAGTACTTCCTATCACCCGTCACTGTTCCACGGGGCACTCCGGCATAAAGTCAGCAACGGGGCTATCCAGAGCCCCCCCGTTAGACGTGACTTCTCGTTGTCAAGTTCACTGCCGAAGAGAACGAATTCCGCTCGCCTCCTCCCTTTATCATCTCTCAGCTCTCTCCGCCACTCTCTGCCTGCTACTGCCCCCTGCTGGTCCCGCCTGCCAGTCACAAGGGGAGACGCACTGTAAAATATGAATCAATACTGTCATTTATGATCCGTATTCACATGCTCTTTGGACGGGGACTTTTGTGTCATTGTTCGTGTGAATCAATGACACTAGTTAGAATGTCTTTGTGTACAAAAAGGGATATAAACACAGTCAGCAGTTCTGAATAATATACCATATTTTCCAGACTGCTACATATTCTTACCTCCATCTCGAAAGTCATGGAGAAAATAGTCTACGAACAGGTCGAAAAGTACCTGGCGGAAAAAAATCTAATCTACGAATTCCAATCTGGCTTCAGAATGTCCCACTCCACTGACACATGCCTCCTCTATTTGAACGACCACATCAAACAAGAGGTGGACGCGGGCAAATACTGCGGCATGGTCATGCTGGACCTACAAAAGGCCTTCGACACTGTCAATCACTCCATTCTGATGGACAAGCTAAAAGCAATTGGTTTTGATAGCTTATCAGTGAGCTGGATGCAATCCTACCTGGAGGGGAGAGAACAGATGGTAGAGGTAAACGGTACTCTATCCCCCCCCCTCACAGTGAGCTGTGGTGTTTTACAAGGAAGCATACTAGGACCGCTACTCTTCCTAATTTATGCAAATGACATGTCGTCAGCCTGTGACTGCAACTTGTTCCTGTTTGCGGATGACTCAGCCCTGCTGGTCTCTGACAAGAACAAGTTGCAGGTTGAAAAAACCCTCAGCACGGAACTAGGCAAAATCTGCATATGGCTCGCTGATAACAAACTATCATTACACATGGGCAAAACAGAGTCCATTCTCTTCGTTTCAAATAACAAACTCAGCAAGACCGACGGCTTCTCAGTTACAGTGGGTGACAATATTGTCACAAGGAAAGACGAAATTACCTACCTGGGTTCCATCCTAGAGGCAAATCTTTCCTGTGACAAAATGGCATCCAATGTAATAAAAAAAGTCAACCAACGAACTAGATTCTTGTACCGCATCTCCTCTCTGGTAAACAAGAATACCCTGAAGACTCTGGCAGGAGCACTCATTCAAGGGTACTACGACTATGCGTGCACCTCATGGTACCAAAGCACCTCGAAGGCGATTAAAACAAAATTACAAACATCACAAAACAAATTGGTCAGACTACTACTTGACCTGAACCCCAGAACCCACCTCACCCCTGCCCACTTTGACAACCTAGGATGGCTTAGAGTAGACGACAGAGTACAGCAACTTGCAATGGGCCTGGTCTACAAGATACACTATACGACCGGGGTACCCATGTACATGTCAAAATACTTCCCAAAGGTCAGTGAATACCACAACCACTACACCAGAGGAAGCTCAACAAATCATGTAAAACCCAGATTCGTCTCAAACAAGGGACTAAACACGTTTCGCAATTATGCCACAACAATGTGGAACGCCCTACCCAAAGCTGTAAAGGAATGTGAATCTCTACCCACATTCAAAACCGCTCTTAAAGAGCACCTACGGGAGGCTGCAATTCGAAACTGGCCACCGTAAATGCCCAAAACCCCCACCACCTCCTAATAGACAGTCTCCTCCCCACCGCATGTATATATTCCCTCCACGCCGTATGTATATTTCTCTCCCACCCACCCACCCCCTCCTAATGTACAGTCCCCTCCCCATCATATATACTCTGTCAGGATCTAGGGGTAACAGTAATGTATATTTGAATACCGTTTATGTCACAAATGTATCAGTACTAAATACCTATATGTCCCTATGCCATAAATGTCATGTATGTTGTGTATGTCATAAATGTCTATATGAATTGAAAATGGGGGACCCTGATGGAAACAAGACAAACGTCTTTCTCAGGTCTGCATCCCCTTAACAATTGTATGTATTGAGCCGTACTGTATTGTACCCATTCTGCAATCTGTTAAATAAAGTTTTCATTCATTCATTCATTCATTCATTCATTCATTCATTCTGTGATACTTTCTGAATATGATTTGAATAAACCGTGAAATAACCGCAAAATAACATAACGTTATGTTATATAATGTTACAATGTACAGTTTCTAACAGCTGGCTGTGTTGTGAAATGTGCATAACGTTATGAATAAACCGCGAAGTCACGGGAAATAAATAACGTTATACGCGAATCTGGTAGTACATTTCTGCTTATCTTCTTGATATGATAACATTACATCCGCCTTTTACCGCGTGACGAGCTAAACCAATCAGAGAGGGGCTTCGCTCACATGACGCTCAACCAATCATAGAGGGGCTTCGCTCAACCAATCAGAGAGGGGTCTGCAGAAATGGAGTTCAACCAATCAGAGAGGGGTCTGCAGAAATGCGGCTACGAAATGTAGAGACGCGACTGAGCCCCCCTCTGTGAGACACTCCTTGCCTCCTGTGGGCTGACTCTGAACTTCTTGGTTACTCACAATCCCCTTATTTAACTCCAGTGTTTCCCTTATATGCATTCCGCCGCTGCTATGAACTAGAGTATTAAAAAATAAAATAAAATGATATATATGTATTTTTTTATCATCATTTAATTTGGGCTGGAAAATGAAATGCTCTAAGGCAGAATGTAGCCTATGCCACTGAGACTTCTTAGTTGTAAAGTGCTGTTGTAGTGTTTTGATTTGTGTATGTTAGACAGTTAGTATGTTAGTATTTATATTATCTATTAAATCATCTATATCTATGTTCAGTACAAATAGTGTACAAGTGTTGAGGCATGTCATTAATCTTGACATTTACATTGATTATAACTACACTGATTTCTTTTTTATCTTATCAAGTGAACATATCTTGTATTTGGTACAATAAGTCTATATTGAGTAGAATTATCTTGAATTATCTTATCCCACTGGCAGATAATTTAGCTTTTTTCTGATTTTGGTCAATGTAATCTTGTTTTAAGAAAACAAGATTAACATTTTCTTAAAACAAGATTAAATTGACCAAAATCAAGAAAGAAATAAGCAAAATTATCTGTGGAATAAGATCATTCAAGATAATTCTACTCAATATTGGACTTATTTTTGCAGTGTACAAATATGCAGCTACCTGTGCCTCCAGAGCACTTCTAGAGTCAGCGCACTAAAACATCCTAGCAAATTCACACACACATGACTCCATGAACATGAACATGAATAACCTCTCGAACAATTATAAGGTAGTTTTAAGTTATTTCTCCGACAGCGTGCGCTAATATGGATTCCGGCAGAGTGCGCGCAGCACAGCACCGCTGTTGATTTCTTTTTCAGGGGAGACACTGAACTCTCTTACTACTTCCTCCCATGTCAGACCATCGATACCCAAGTGTTGAACTGCTACTCTAACAATTACCTTAATCCTTTCCGCTCTACCCTTAACCAAAGCCGTACCACTCCTGCCACAAAGGCCACAATATTCAACTTCTCCCCCACACCCTCTCTTTATCCTCCTGTACTACCTCTACTGACAAATGCCCTTCTCTAAACCCCTGTACCTTATCTTGATGTCCCTGTCCTACCATCCTAGCTGCCTCTGCATATGAGATCCTACCTTCCCTTCTCACCTTTTGAACCACCACCTCTGGTTTCATCACCTCACAACCCCGATACGCTACACTATGCTTCTCACCACAACACTGCGGCCCCACTCCCTCTCCACATTCCCCATAGTCATGCTCCCCGC
The DNA here is from genome assembly GCF_963971535.1 of Notolepis coatsorum. Classification (NCBI taxonomy): domain Eukaryota; kingdom Metazoa; phylum Chordata; class Actinopteri; order Aulopiformes; family Paralepididae; genus Notolepis; species Notolepis coatsorum. Next base: position 104,583 of record NW_028173216.1, on the reverse strand, counting down.
TACATCTTGCACATCTCTGCTTCTTCCTACACGTCTTAGCTATATGCCCAAACTCTTGGCACTTATAACACCTCAGTGGATTTAGAACGAACTCCCTAACCTATACACCATATCCTATAAACACCTCATTAGGAATAACCTCACCTTCAAATTGAATCACTATTTTCTTTGTATCTACTTTTTCTCCTCCTTTTTCTGTGATTTTTCTCCCCATCCCAATTTACCTCTCGTGCCAATTCTCCCTCCCCTGTCCTGATCGTTGCTCGCATATGCCCCCCACTGGTCGTTGTAGGGAAGATAGAAGCCTTGCATCACATGTCCCCTCCGATACATGTGGAGGCAGCCTGTCACATCTTTTCACCTGCCAGTGCGGACTCTCATTTGGCGAGGAGTAACGTGTAGGAGGCTCACACTGCCCCCGCCATTTTCCTGTCTCTGCTGTGCAGGCGTCCCCCAACCGACCTGTAGGAGTCGCTGTTTACAACGTCCAGATTACCACCCTTCGACTTCCATCTGATAACTCTGCCAATTGAGTTAGTATGATGGCCGGCCCAAGTCGGAGGCAATACCGACAGCCGGATTCGATACCGGTGTCTCATGCGTTGGTGACGATCGCAATGTCCGCTGCGCCACCCAGCCGCCCAAATGTAATCACTATTGTCTCCGTCTCTGTCTTATCTGCTCCTCTCTTCATCCATTCTGCATTTTTTACTTTCCCATTACGTGTCACTCTTTAAATCTCCCACCAGCTGCTCCATGCTAACCTCGATCGGTATCCCAGCTATCACCCCCTTCCACCCACCCTCCCTCTTCTCCCCTACTCTTACTACTTTATAGATACTAACTTTACCAATGCTTCTCATTTTCCTAGCTTTCTCCACCTGCTCTACACTTACACACCCTACAATCAAGTTCCCATCTCCCAAAACGTTTGCATACTTTACCTCACCTACACTGCAGTGGTGGCTGCTTATTCTCCAGGGGGGGCGCTATACCAAACATTTTGCAAACATGTACCTAGGCATGCATTGGCGAAACCACAGACTGAGTAGCCTACTGTGCACGTCAGAGCTTCGGCGAAATCACAAGGTACGAATATTTAAGTAGGTAGAGTACAACTATCACCATTGCCATCAATCAATTATGATCACAGTCAATGCAGCCATGTTTCCAATAGCCCTACACAAACACGCACGCCCAGGTCTCTCTCTCTCTCTCTCTCTCTCTCTCTCTCTCTCTCTCTCTCTCTCTCTCTCTCTCTCTCTCTCTCTCTCTCTCTCTCTCTCTCTCTCTCTCTCTCTCTCTCTCTCTCTCTCTCTCTCTCTCTCTCTCTCTCTCTCTCTCTCTCTCTCTCTCTCGCTGCATCCAGCTACCAGCCTTCATGCTCCATGGTAGCTACTAGTAGTAAGGTAGCAAAATCTCCGAACTGGGGGAGAACAGGAAGGACCCTGCTTGCTTGGTGCACTAGAAAACACGCTCCGATTCCATCATATTACATCATATTTGAACGCACTGATAGGCGAAATGTATTTGCTAGACCTATTTAATTGGCTGCGATGATACAGCGATGATACAGCGAGGATACCAGTGCACGCCCACTGTGTGCGCGATACGTCTCGCCCAGCTTCAGAGGTAGTCTACTCTCATATCAGACAGTGACGTCATGTGAATCACAAAACAATGATTTATATTTGATATATTAACGTTATTGTGCATTTGAAACACAAACATACTTAAAATGAGTAAATATTATTCATTTTAAACATGTTTATTTTATTTTTAGGGGTCTAAAATTAAAATTAAAATAAAACATTTTCTTCTTCTCCTGCTCTCTTTACCAGGGGGGGGCGGTGCCCTAGCGCCCTCAGTGGTGAGCTGCCACTGCTACACAATAAATTACTGGCAATATTTTGCATGACTTTTACAGTAAGATTCACAACAATTGGCTGTGAATGGCTTCACAGCAATGTGTTGTATTTTCACAGCACTGGTAGTACAATACATTGTTGTAATTTCACAACTTCATACTGTAAGAAATTACTGTGATATCACATTATTTTGTTGTATATATATTACAACAATTTAATGTGTCTTCACAACATCAAATTGTAAGAAATTTACTGTAATATCTCATTATTTTGTTGTATTAATATTACAACAATCTACTGTGACTTCACAACATCAAATTGTAAGAAATTACTGTGATATCACATTATTTCGTTGTATTTATATTACAACAATTTACTGTGTATTTACAATAGCCTACGTGTATTTTTGTAGTCCAGCTCCAGTATACTTCCTGAAGCTCACACTTTGGTTTCCTGTCGTGATTAATCACGTCATCCAATAGTATTTGACATGAAACTATTGTATGAGCTTCCTCCAGAAGTATACTGGAGCTGGGGACTATACAGTTATGCATGTCTATCATTGTAAATTGACAGTTATTTTGCCAAATTATTTATAATTATATAATATAATATAATAATTATTATTTTTCAATTATTTTGTTGGCAAGTCTTTTGCATTACTTTTCAGACTTGCCAACAAAATAATTGAAAAATAATTATTAATATATACTTCTGGAGGAAGCTCATACAATAGTTTCATGTCAAATACTATTCTGCCAGGAAGTATACTGGAGCTGGGCCCTCATTTATCAACAATTCTTAGAAAGTGTTCTATTTTTGTACTTAAGCAAAGAATTTAGAATGTGTGTACGCACAGAAATATCGGGATTTATCAACCGTGCGTACACGGGTCCTACGCACACTCCGTATTAATAAATACCATTGTGCATGATTATCCATATAATGGTAATGAAACACCCCCCATGGGATGTGAAATAATGGACTGACCCGAGCGAACTCTGAGAAACTCCACAAGCGAGATTGTTCACAGAGGCGCTGTCGAACCAAGAAGACACAACTTGTGTTATGGGATAAATAAAAGGCTGGCGGACTTGTACACGGTGATGTCAGATATCAACGACTCCCTAAGACCATTGCTGCAATTCTGCCTGGACAGCTCAAAATACTAATAAAGACTGTTAACCACTGTTTGGCATTGGTGTGTCATTATAACCATGCTGGAATATGAATGCCTTTATTAGTTTTGTTCGATTGGCTATCGGGTATAATATGATTTGTAGAGGCATACAATCTATTTTGTTGTCGGTATTAGGTAGCCTATATGAATTACATATAATAGCAGCCATAGCCTACATTATGCAACAGTAACTAGCGCATATATAATATATCATATCATATTCCTATATGTCTCCCAGGAATCGTGGGGCTCTGGAGAATAAAGGTTGGGAACCCCAACCCCTGCTATAGCCCATATCCTTTATAATGTTATAGGCTATTTTATTTACAGTTTACTCTATCAGCCTACCCAGCATGTAATACGTTCTTTGTTAGAACTCAACTCGTTATTATTTTGCGCATAGATTGCAGAAGTGCAGGAACATTTTGATTTATGTTTGGAAGGCTTTGACATTGTGGGACGGGGTGGTTGGAGTTTCGAAGTTATGCTGTGAGGATTGGCCCGTTGCCGCCACATGCTTCAAGGTCAAGTACCAATTGCCGTCACGCACCTGTTGTGTGTTGTAATCAGCTCTCCAGAACCCTTCATATACTCAGGGTTTTCTGTCATTCGTTGTCGGGTCGTTTTGGAATTCCACTGGTTGCTACCTGTTTTCCCTGTGCTGTTCCCTCGCCTTTTTCTCTCAGGACGTCTGGTGGAACCGCTGTTGCTTGCTTGCCATTCGTTGGACCCCTGCCTCGTAGACCGCTTTGCGCTTTGCGTCTTGGTGAGTTTTTGGAACGTTCTTTTTGTGGAGGCTGTATTTCTCGTAATTTCCGGGACTCGGGACCTATCTGTTTTTGTGTGTTTATTAAACACTGAAGAGGAGCCACTTGTTGTTATCACGGACACAGCTAAGTTAACACTGAAGAGGAACTGCTTGTTGTTATCACGGACTCAGCTAAGACAGTACTGGACTACCTGTAATTCCGTTTGCTTGCCTAGTAACATTTTCTCTCTCTCTGTTCCCGAGTTGGATCGAGGAGTAGCTGCAGAGCAGCAGAGGCAGAGGCGCAACGCCACGGTGCCTCTCCGCCGAGAAGACTTGCTGCAGAGCCGCGGACAACTCTGCCAAGAACATTCTCCCCTTGTGTTTTTGTTGTTATTTTGCTCATTCCTGTTTCAGAAATAAATACGCCCTAGTCTTTGGCTAACTCTGAACTACCTGTCTGTGCCGTGCTGTTGGGGTCGGTTTCAAACCATAACATATGCAAGCACAATACAAGTCATATCACCCACACGATATATGCTACCTGTATCCAGAGCATGTATGCTTTTCTTTTTTTTTTTTTTTTTATTGGTCTTTTCCCCCCTCCATTTTCCTCCGATTTTCTCCCATCCCAATGTTAGTCGTATGCCAATTCCCAGTCCCTTCCTGGTCGCTGTGCTTTACCCCCCACAGTCAGATCATTTGGGAGAGTGGAGGCTACCACGTGCTTCCTCCGACACACGTCCAGCCAATCACCGCTTCTTTTCACCTGGCAGCGCGGATTCTCATTGAGAGGGCGTAGCGTGTGGGAGGACCACACTATCCCCCTCACGTCCAATCCGCGCTTAGCAGGCGCCCCGACCGAACTGTAGGAGTCGCTGTTTACAACGACCCGGACCCACCCCGCCAGCTTCTCCCACCCTCTGATACAGCCAATTGTATCAGTGCAGACGGCCAGCCAAGCTGGTGACAACCCCGGAGCTGTGAGCTGGATTCGAACAGGCGAACCAAGCTCACAGCTCCGGGGCTGGTGACGAACGCAATCTCCGCTCGACCACCTAACCGCCCTAGCATGTATGCTTTTCATTCATTTAAGACACATTTATTGCAAGGGTTTTGTAATACAAATAAACTCAACAAATAGCCTCTGTTCTTGTTGCAATGCGTTTTTAATTCTTTCTTATACAGTAGGAAGGGGGAAGAACGATAGGTTATGTATATGTTAGTATTGGCTGAGCGTCCCGCTCTAGCCTAATGAGATACCCCTTATCTCCTAGTACCTACTGTACACCACCACGAACAACTTAATGCACCCATACCTGATCGGGCCCGCCCCTATGGAGGCGTAGCCTATAAAACCATGACTATGGTCACCAAACACTCTTCCTCGCCAAATCTCGTTCCAGTAAAAGATCCCTCAAAAGGGAACTCAGGGCAGCGTAGAGCGGGACGCTCAGCCAATACTAATATAACTAGGTTATATACATAACCTATCGTTATATATCGTATATGGCTATCGCGTCCCGCTCTAGCCTAATGAGATATGGGTTAGAGCGGACGCGAGACCCGACAGATGTACCCCCTGAGGACCCGTAAGCCCACATCAAGGGGTGCAGGGAGCCCTGTCACCCCATCCTTCCTAATGAAGGGGGGGCGCAGTCAACTCCACCTGAATGCGAACAAGAGGGAACTAGAACCCCTTGAACACACCGCACAGGCGGAACCACGTGTGACTCAACACACTGTGGCCCATACCCACACACTCCTGGTACCCTACCAAAGGACGGGAAGCAGGAAAGGCCACAGACCCCAGAACCGCCTGGGAGACAGAACCCCCGGTCATGTCCATGAGGTAAAACCTTACAAAGAGGCCCGGGGCAACGATCTCGGAGATGGCGATTCAATGACCTGATGTTAAATGATAAAGGATCGTGTGCATACATTAGAACTATATTTAAGGAATTCTGGGAACTTAATGAAGGGTCAATAGATGATAGTGGCATAATGTGGGACACATGTAAAGCTTACATGAGAGGACGACTCATACAATACGGTGCAATACTAAAAAGGGCAGAGAAACAAAAAATGACAGCGTTAGATGAGGAAATTAAAATACTCTCGAAACAGCACAGTCAGAGACCAGACCCAGAAACGTGGAGAAACCTAAACAAATCCAAATACGAATTGAACAACATATATCAAAAGAAGGCTGAATATGCGTTATTTAGGACCAACCAAAGATATTATGAACAAGGGGAGAGAGCGGGTAAAATACTAGCGAATCGGGTTAAACAAATGCAAAATCAAAATATTATATCCTCAATTCGTAATAAAGATGACAAGATTATTACAGACAAAAAGGAAATTAATAATGTTTTCAGGTGCTTCTACCAGGATTTATATACCCCACAGAAGGCGGTGGATCAGGTAAAAATGGACGCGTTCTTCGACAAAATCAAATTACGTCGTTATCGAAACAACAAGTAAAATCAATGGAGGGGGGGGTCTCGATAGAGGAAATACACGCGGCAATCAACAGCCTTAAATTGGGTAAAGCACCAGGAGACGACGGGTTTACTCCCGATTTCTACAAACAATTCAGTGATATAATCGCTCCGAGACTATTAAAAGTATATGAGGATTCATTGTTAAAAGGGGGATTGCCCACTAGCTTGAGATCGGCCACTATTACGTTACTACAGAAAAAGGGCGAAGACCCTCAATACTGTGGAAACTATAGGCCTATATCCCTGAGCAATTTGGAAGAAAAAGTATTGGCAAAGATACTTGCGAATAGAATAGAAGATGTACTACCAACTTTGGTGCATTCAGATCAAGTGGGCTTTGTGAAGGGGAGAAACTCAGCTGATAATATCCGCAGACTCCTACACATAATGTGGAAGGTCAGGAATGATACAGAACCTACAGTGGCCTTCTCATTGGATGCCGAAAAGGCCTTTGATAAGGTGGAATTTGCATTCTTATTTCACACGCTAGAGCGCTTCGGGTTCGGACCATCGTTTACTGGGTGGGTAAAACTGTTATACACAAATCCGATGGCATCAGTATTGACCAACGGGATCGTATCCTCGCCCTTTAATCTAGGGCGGGGGGCGAGGCAAGGTTCTCCGCTTTCTCCCCAAATGTTTGCGCTCTTCCTCAAACCACTTGCTATCGCACTAAGGACTAATCAAGACATCAAAGGGGTAATAGCGGGGCAGGTAGAACATAAATTATTTTTATATGCGGACGATATCTTATTGGTATCCAGCAATCCCCAAACAGCTGGGGTCATTGGAACTATTATCGAGTCCTTCTCCGAAATATCTGGATACACAATCAACTGGAGCAAGTCAGAAGCAATGCCTCTCTCTAAATGTTGTCCCCCTGCTATCAGGAGGGGGTGGCAATACAGATGGATGCCGTCAGGGTTGATATACCTAGGAATAAAGCTGATCCCAGGTCTGAAAGAGTTAATGCAAGCCAATATTGCCCCTATAATCGAACAGAATTGGGCCAAGATGAATATGTCCCTCCTGGGGAAGATAAACTTTGTAAAAATGATATTGGCTCCCAAATTAAATTATATCCTATATATGCTGCCGCTGACTCTCCCGACCCAGTTACTCAAACAGTATGACAAAGTCATTAATGTATATCTGTGGGGGGGCAAAAGGCCGCTATTTGGACGGGCCAAAATGTATTCAGCAAAGGAAAATGGCGGCTTATCCCTGCCTAAACTAGACTGGTATCACTATGCATTCTCGCTCTCCCAGCTCTCCAAACTGAATCACTCGACTGAGGAGGCACCTGCTTGGGTCAAGATGGAGGAGGAAATGATATATCCCTCATCTCTGGAATCCTTCCTGACACAATCAGACAGACTTATACCTTTTAAAAACCCTTTAATGGCATTTATCAGGGAAACTTGGAATCAATCGCACAGAATGACGGGTGATAGCCCATATTTAACTACAAGAGCCTCTATATGGTATAATAAAAAACTAAAGATTGGTAAGAAATCAGTCATATGGGACGATTGGATTAAAAGGGGGATACATGTACTAGGTGATATAGCCGGGGAAGATGGGGTTTTGCCTTTTCAGGATATTAAAGAGGATTTTGATATAGATAATAAAAACGTTTATAAATTCCTACAGATTAGACATTGTATATCGTCATCAATAGGAGGGCCAAAGTGTGGCCCGATTACTGCAATTCAAGAAATATTCTATAAAGGATGGCGTAGGAAAGGCGGTGCGTCAAGATTTTATGATGTTATAAGAGAATACAATGCACCCAAATTGGCGGGTCTGAGGTTGAGCTGGGAGAACGATGTACGTGAGGATATTACTGAGGAAATGTGGGAGAAGCTGGTGTCCAAATGGAGTAAATTCTCTCGGGAGGCGCAATCACAACTTATCTTTTACAAAGTGTTGAACAGAAGCTATTGGACGCCTAGTAAACTGGCCAGACTAAAATTAAGGGACACTGACATCTGCTGGAGATGTGAGAAGGAGACAGGCACTTTACTACATATGCTGTACGAATGTGAGAAGGTCCGAAAAATGTGGGATCAAATTGTAATATTCCTAAGTAAGGTTCTGAATGTGAAGATAAATAACTCCCCATTGGCATGTGTTTTGGGTGTGGTGCCGAAAGGGATTAAACTGCCTAAATACCGGGGAATGTGGTATAGAATGGCCATGATATCAGGATGTAGAATTGCATTACGACATTGGAAATCACCCGTGGATATTACTTTTAAAGAATGGATGGAATTAATGTTCCGTACAGCATCATATGAAAGGGTGACGTATAGAGTCGCAGGGAGAGAGGATATTTTCGCTGAGGTATGGGACAGTTTTCTACACCTGACTGAACGGTCTGGGGACAAATGATTAAGGTGGGGTTACAATGATATCAAGGATGAATATGAAAAAGGGGATCTGATCTGATGGTACTTGTACTTTATAATGTATTATGTATGTATGTGCATGGATTTTATGTCCGGATGGTGTATCTATGGAACGGTCACTGTCTCTATCACACTCACATATGCGCATGTATAGCCGCATACAAGTATCTAGGATACACATATTCGTATGTGTACATAATAGGTTTACACACACTCATATGCACAAGGATAAGTTATACATGTCAGGGGCACACATACATGCACATACTCACTTATAGGAAATAGGCATACACACACCTACATATAGACATAGTTGAAGTATAGGCTCTCACTGACACATATGGGGGATACACATGTACATAGGAGACACACACATACGTAGCTGAGACGCACATATATATACACACCTGAGATATACACTCACATAGTGGGCAGAGGCACACATGGATACGAGACACACACAAGATATAGGAGTACAGTCACATACTTGGAAGATGCACACACACACACATGTGAGGCATGTACACATGCTTACGTGATACACGTACCCACATACGTGTGTTGGAGACACACATGCATGCATGCTATCATGCACACCTACATGTATCTGGGAGGCTTTCTCTCACATGCAATATGGAGAAGGGTGGCATCCCGATAGAGGATGCAGCACATACCTGCTCGAAGGTAGATCGGTCTACATGCAAAGTATATATATCAGGGATGTATACGCACAATGTATAGTATAGTATTTTTCTTTTTTCGTAAGTCTTTTTTTATTTTCCATGTCAGTTGTTAATGTATTTGTATGAGTCCTTTACATGTTTTGTATGTTCTTACAAAAAAGAAAAAGGCAAATCTTGGAAGTTGCATAATTATGGTGATGTGGAAAGAGATGTTTTGAATATTGGAGAGATTTGTGCAAAAAATATCAAAAAAAAAAAAAAAAAAAAAAAAAAGAGGCCCGGGGAGGACCATGAAGCTGCAGCACAGATGTCCTCCACCGAGGCCCCACCCAGGAGAGCGGCAGAGGCAGCCACCCCACGAGTGGAGTGCGCCCTGACGCCCCCAGGGGGATCCTGCCCAGCCAATGTGTAGCAGAGGGCAATGCCCTCGCACAACCAATGGGACAGGCGCTGTTTCGACAGTGCCTTACCAGCACGAGACCCACCGTAACAGACAAAAAGCTGATCGGTAACCCTGAGGTCCTGAGTACGGCTGAGGTAAATTCCCAAAGCACGGACTGGACATGACAGGTGAAGGCCTGCATCCAACTCACTGGCGTGAGGAGGAGGACGAAATGCCTGAACCACAATATCCCGGGAGCGGAAGGAACTCCGGATATTTTTAGGCACGAAAGCAGGATTAGGTCGCAGAGTGGCACCGCAATCGGCCCGAAAAAACAGGCACTCTGGACGTACCGAGAGAGCACAGAGCTCACTCACGCGTTTAGCGGAAGTGACAGCCAGTAGGAACGCGGTCTTGAAAGACAGCTGTCCCAACGGCGCCTGCTCGAGCGGCTCAAACGGGGCCAAGGACAACCGACCGAGGACCAATTGAAGATCCCAAGTGGGAGCCAAGGAGCGTTGCACCGGCTTAACGCGTCGAGCGCCAAGCAGGAAACGCTTCACAAGAGGGTGGCTGAACAAAACAGTCCCCTCAATTCCCTCATGATAGGAAGATATAGCCGCCGCATATACCCTCATCGTCGAAGCCGACAGTCTATCAAGAAGAGACTGGAGATAACTCAGGACAGTATCCAGGGGGCAGGAGACTGGGTCCCAGCCCCCCCCCCCTTACACCACTCTTGGAACGCACGCCATCTGCCCGCGTAAACCGCGACAGTGGAGGGAGCATGCGCACACCGGATGGTATCAACTACCGAGGGGTCCATCCTCTCCAGACTCACCCTCCCACCAGCCACACCAACAGCCGTTGGCCCAACACCGGAAACTGGAACAGTGACCCGTCGTGCTGTGAGAGGGCCGTCGCCGACCACGGAATGACCCAAGGAGGAGCGACCAGAAGCTGGATCAAGACCGGGAACCACACTGCCGTGCCCCGGTCCGGCGCGACCAGGATCACCGTCCTGCGCTCCCTCCGTATCCGCTCCAACAGCTGACTCAACAGCTGTACAGGAGGAAAGGCGTACAGAAGACCGGGCGGCCATGGAAAGGTCGAGAAGGCATCCACCCCCAAGGGGGGATGATCTGCTCGACTGAGCGAGAACCACAAGGGGCACTTGTGAGAGCGTCGGCACGCAAACAGATCTACCGAGGCCTCCCCGAACCGATCCCAGATCTGTCTGACTATGTCGGGGCGGAGTTCCCACTCGTCGTAATGAGGACCGCCCGAGACATCATATCCGCCCCCATATTCTCTGTACCAGGAATGTGGAGCGCCCTCAGACTGCGCAGCCTGCGGGATGCCCATAGCAACAGTTCGACCACCGCCCGGAGCAGGTGGATGGAACGAGTCCCACCCTGCCTGTTGATATACGCCGCCGCCGCCATACTGTCCGTCCTGACCAAAACGTGTTCGCCTACCACCAGGTGGTCGAACCGTTTGAGGACCAGGAGGACCACCTTCAACTCCAACACATTGATATGCAGGGTAGCCGGGCCAGCATGACCTGTCCAGCTGCCCCCCACTGCATGGGTCCGACACGTCCCTCCCCAACCCGTGAGAGAGGCGTCGGTGAAGACCGTGACGTGTGAGCCCCTGCTGCCTATGGGGACCCCAATGGTGAGGATACCCAGCCTCCTCCAGTGGGCGAGAGGAACCACCTCTGTATCCTCCTCATGAAGAGGAGGCCAAGAGGAACCACCGTGTGAGCAGACGACATAATGCCCAGCAGACGCATCACTTATAGCGCCGTAACAGTCCCTCCCAGACGGAAACCCCCGAGCGCGTGACGGAGAACCCCCCGACGCTGCTCTGAGAGGGTTGCAATCATGGGCCTCGACCTCAATGTCAAGCCCAAGTACTCCACCTGTTGACTGGGAAGAGGGGTACTCTTCTTCCAATTCACAGCAAAACCCAGGCTGGTGAGGAATTCCACCACCAGCCGAGTATGAGACCTGGCAACCTCCTCCGAACGACTGAGGAGTAGAATGTCGTCGAGATAGAATAGAACTCGTAACCCCCGACGACGTAAGGGCTCCAGTGCAGTCGCCACGCACTTGGTGAATGTGCGGGGAGCCAGAGAATAACCGAACGGCATCCTCTGGTACTCGTACGCTGTGAGGAGGGAAAATGGGGATGTGAAAATACGCATCCTTCAGTCCATCCTTCAGTCCCCCCCCCTGACAGCAAGCAGAAGGAGTTTGACGGTCAACATTCTGAATGGTCTCGCTACAATCAACCGATTGAACGCGGACAGATCCAGTATAGGTCTGACCCCCCCTGTTTTCTTGGGTACCAGAAAATAACGGGAGTAGACGCCTGACATTGCGTCCTCTCTCGGGACCACAACGACGGCCTGCATCGCCAACAGAGATTGGATCTCGTCGGCCAGGGCTGTCACTGCGTCTGACCCTGACAATAGGGTTGGCACCAAACCTGAGAACGGAGGATGGGGTTGTGCGAACTGCAAAACAAGCCCCCCCTCCAATGTTCTCTCCATCCACCGATTCAGACGGCATTCCTGTCGCCATATGTGAACATAATCCCACAGCGCACCCGCCGTCAACTGACGCTGGGCCGCAAGGAACAGTAGATAGTTGGCCCGGTCCCTCCCGCTGTGCGACGCACCCAAGGGGGGACCCCGACAGAAAGGGCCGGTTTGATACGGGAGAAGCTGTCATCAAACTTGTTGACACACACCCCCCCCCGAACACCCCTCTAGCGCATGCTGAGGAGTTGTTCCGCAGCTAGACACGCAAGGCATGAGGACCCCATGGGCTCCTACACGCCGAAGCCCTGCAGTGATATTGCTACCACTCAAATCACGCTCGCCTCTCCTTTGCAGACCACTGCCGCTGTGATGGGAGTGGGAGGCAACAGCGCGATACCCCGCCTGGCGAAGGCGAAGCCGGGGTAACCCCTGCTGAGCATTCAACAGAAGAGGCAACGAGTCCCCCAGCTGACCACTGTAGCTAGTGGCAGCTGTAACACCAGGTTCCTCCCACCCACAACCTGTGGTGTAGGAACCACGCGACGGAACATTCTCACAGACAGACCCAGGCTCAGCCATCAACTGGGTGTCAGCCCCTGTCCCCATGAGAAGTGAAGAATGGGGCCGCATACGCTTCAATAAAGGTTCGCGGCCTGCAGCCAAAGGAGAACGATCAGAGCCCCGCTTCCGTGAGTAGAGAGGATTGAACGGGGAGCGGGCTGCTCGCGGCAAAATGACGACGGCTTGTTTTACCAAACTCAAATTCACCCAAATTGGCTGATCCCTCGGCCACCAAGGCTGTCGGCCTCGCGGTACCCTGTTGACTCTCCAACCAGGGCACCACTGGCGGGGGAAACATGGCCGCCTGTCGAGGATCTCGCCACAGTCGTTGACGAGACCGTGCTCCCACCTCTGGCTGCACAGCGTGAGGCGGTGTAGGACCCAGATCAACAACCGCCTGTGCCTCCACAGAACGCCCAAAAAGACTATCTGTGGAAAAAGGAGTCGTGAGGAGAGAAAACCTATCCTCTTCCCCAAGAGGAGATTGCTCCAACCAAACATGCCTAACAACCAAAGTTGATAGCATCCTAATCCTCCCCGCAGTTATAGCTTGCGACTGAGTCAAGATCTCCATAACACCACAAACATGAACCATGTTTACAATGCCGGCTGGACCCAAAGTCCTACTACCCGACGCCATTGTGGATAGGAAACTAGCCAGCTGAGCCATAACACTGGCAGCCGCTAAATACCATCCTGTAGCAGTATACAACTCATCCGACCATACTGCCACCCTCCGAGCCGATTCGCTATCAAGCATCGGCCGGGCGGGACGTCGTTCATCCCCGCCTGGGCACAAGAAAAAAGCTACCTGGCTGCTTAGCCACGGTACCCCCGGCCTGCACCCTGTTGTTAGCCCCTTTACCTGCAAAAAAGGTAAATAGGACTCAGCGAAACTGGTAAGAGGAGGGAAAAGCGGTATCCCGCGGCGGGGATTATTAGAACAACGACCCATTTCAGAGTCAACATCAGCATTAGCAGAAGTAGCAGTAGCAGCATTAGTGTTAACAGCGTGCTCCAGAATTGCCAGGAAACCGTCCACTGCAGTGGAACGATCGCCAAGCCGCCCCGGCGCCAAAACATACTCCACAGCATTACCAACACCGACATTGATGCCTACTGACACAGACCTCACCTTTGTACAAGCCGACTTGCTAGTCAAACCTTGCACGCTGCCCCTTGGTCTGCCGTTGTCAGCCGAGGAAACATCAGCACAGGCCCCATGTGTCGCTGAAACAAGCTCCGAAGAAGCCAGGGAAAAGCAATCCTCCAGTAAGCTTTCAACATTATGAATCTTCTCTGATCTTTTCATCCTACTAGTTACATACGCAGCCGATACGATGGAACGAAAATAGAGGAAGAGTGTTTGGTGACCATAGCCATGGTTTTATAGGCTACGCCTCCATAGGGGCGGGGCCCGATCAGGTATGGGTGCATTAAGTTGTTCGTGGTGGTGTACAGTAGGTACTAGGAGATAAGGGTTATCTCATTAGGCTAGAGCGGGACGCGATAGCCATATACGATATATAACACTATATTGTGCGTGTTCGTGTGACTTGTATTCTGCTTACACCTTCGGGGTTCCACTTGTTTCGTTTGGCAGTGGCAAAGCATTTTGAATGTGGTCGGGGTGTTCCCGTGTTTCTGCGGTCAGTGCGCAAAATAATAACGAGTTGAGTTAAGCGGAGCGCAGTCAGTACACCCCGTATATTCCGATAACGCTATATATAAACCATGCTGCATTCATTCAGAAGTGTTGTGAAGGATCAGATTAAACCGAATATATATATTTATTTATGGATATATATTTAATAGTATTTGTATATCGTTTGATATCCCTTGTATATTCCTTGTACATATACACTGAATATCCCTTTAGTCTACTAACAGCCCATAATAGTTTCATTCTCTCATTGGACAAGAACTTGGCGCCAGCAGCCAAGCCCCTTGGTTCAAGTTCAATCGTGCCGACGAACATGTCGTTACTAGCCCGGTTCCGCGTAGGAATACGTCTGGCGAAATACGAATGGTACTATTTGTTCACAGCGCATATATATATGGCGCAAGTAAAGTAGAACTTTCTTTTAGTCCCTTAGCCCTTAGTTCTTTACCCTCCAACCTAGTGGCAAGACGTTAAGCCTCACCCACGATACACGTGTGGTGCAGTATGGTCAACTTGGCCTCAGAATGGCATTGAGACATCGTGTGGATTAATAGTTGAATTGTCATAGTTTGGCACTATACCGTCGAGTGGGACGTATTTCTATTAAGTTAATAATAGTCTATTATGTATGGTGCATCGTTCGGTTAGAGTTATAAAGTGAGCAGTACCCCCATCGTTTTCCTCGCGTTATCTAGAGTCTTAACCAGGCTGGGCAGACCACGTGTGGTGCTTTCATCCGAGGAGTTCTGGGCAAGGACGAGTGGACCTGCACATTGGATTACCTTACCCAGACGACGGCGAGTCCTACACGGCTTGGATTATCTACTTGCTTTGGGTGCTTTGATTATGCCATGGATAACAGCCAACACTGGTAAGTGTTGGAACTACCCCCGAGAGGAGTCCAGGTGAGACGGCGCTCTAACCCGAGTGAGGTCGCCTCACGTCTCTTCGTTGTGGACCGGCAGCTACCGTCTACAAGAGGGCCCAACTGTATTCATCTTTGGACCAAGGTTCTGTGGGCACCGTGTTCAGCACTCTGAATTCTCCCAAGAAATCGTTGGCCAGATGGGATATCGCCAGCGGCTCTCCTAACCCCCCCCCCCCCCCCCCCTACTGACTTACAACCAGCGGGACCCCCTTTAGTGTATCCAGCTATAATCATTAAGTACCATCGCTATAGTTCCCTAAAGAACCAGGTTGTATACTTGCTTCCTGCGTAACCAGAGATTGGACATTCAATGTTGATTTGCCTACGAATACTCATTTGCCTTACAAGTGCATTCAAATCATAAATGTCATTACGTGAACGTTGTACATACCCTTTGCTATATATTAAAGATTCGACGGATACATTTGTGTGGACTTGGTTTCATCAGGTGGGAAAGTGTTCATCATATCTATATCATGTACTGTGTGGCCAGTAGTTAAAGTACATAAAGCGGTAGTGGTTTAATGATACCATACTTATCAATACAGTCAGGGAATTGTACCCCTCAGTTACAATTGGTCCTTCGAGCCGGAGGGTAACTAGTGTAATATTAATATAGTGTTATTAATATTGAAATGGCCTATGATGAACACTCCACGAAACGGTCCTCCTAACGTAGAACGCCCGCGGCGCAGACGACAGCCACCTCCGTACTTAGAGGATTACGCTGTCAGTCAACTACCTAGCCTTCTAAAAACGGTAAACGCGGTAAAAGTAGAAAGTAAAATTATGTCTGACCTTAACGACCAGGTTACCCCGACCACAGAGGCCCTAGTGGGTTCTAATGTAACTGACCAAGCTCACGGTGGGGACCAGGAGGGAGCTGACATGCCTTTACCCCCCGCCAATACCGAAGAAGTAGTCCCCGACCAGCCCCGGGAGGAAGACAACCCTACAGAGAGAGAACTCTGCACGGAACAAGATGAGGAGAGCGCCGAGGAAATAGAGCTCCAGGACTCCCCGACGAGTACAGCCAGGAGCGGCTCACCTCTACAACCGTCTTCTCCCAGCGAAGCGGAGAGGATGCTATCACAGGTGTTCCTCGTCAGCCTGACAGCCTCTACCGAACGCGATCGACTCCAGGGTGAACGCGATCGACTTCAGGGTGAACGCGATCGACTCCAGACACAGCAACGGAGCGAAGAAGAGCGCATACGCCTGGAGATGAGACACCTTCAGACGGAAGAGAATATGGCAAGAGACCGAGCAGACACCCAGCGTGCCGCTGCCGGTGCCCAAAGAGAAGCAGAGCGCAACATCGCTTTCATCAAGCGCGAAGCCGAGCGCGACAGACTACAAGCGCAGCTAATGGAGCAGCTGATCACCAAGGCAACACCCTCTCCCTCCGCCAGGGGTTCAAGGAACTCGTCGAGACAACAGTCAAGGGCAGCATCCCCTAACCGAGCAAGCGACCCTGAACTTGACCAACAGACCAAGCCTATACCCCCCGCAGACCCCCTTCCCAGACCGGTCCAAGCGAGACCCAGCTACAAGGAAGGAGCAGCATACACTGCGGAGAAGCTAAATAAACGACTACAGGATCTAGAGGACCTGATAGAAGAAGAAGAGGGAGAGGAGGAGAACCAAGCCCGACGACAGCACAGTACTCCACCGGACCAGGAGGTCCAGTACAGCCCAGGCTATACCCCCGCGGCGCTGCGCTACAGACCCCCGACTCTATTCACGGGTGAGCATGACGCACGACCAGCCCCGAGGAATAGCACCTGGACCAGCGGGCCATGGTACCCTGCCGGTACCAGCCCACAGAGAGGCGCAAGAGGAGACTCGCCTAGGAGGCCTCTCCCCCAACGCTCGCCGATGTATCAGCCATCCACGGCGTCATACATTGGCACACCGACGATTCCAGACTTCACCCATGAGAATCGAGCACAGTACACGGAGCTCCGGATGTGCTTAGAGACAATGATGGTGGATGTCGCTGATGAACGCCACAAGTATGCAATATTACTGAAGCACCTGAAAGTACCCCGAGCGCACAATATAGCGCTAGCCTATGCCACCTCTACGACCCCATACACCGCGGCTCTAGCAGCGCTGGACCAGAGATATGGACGTATATGGGATTACGTAATCCAAGAGATAAGGCATATTGACCGCCTACCCCCAGCAACAGACAATCGCTCATTAGACGACCTGTCTATAAGAGTGCAGTCCCTGGTAGGGATGCTGGGAGCGCAACGAGAAAAGGGTATGCACGAGCTATACGCCAACTCTAACGTCGAGAGGATTTTAGAGAAGCTGCCACCCGCCAGACAAGAGCGCTTTAGGCGGCAGAGAGACCACCGTGATCCTAACGGTCCCGAACCATCCCTCCTCGATCTAGCCGACTTCCTGGCGAGAGAAGTCAGCAGCTTACGACTGGATACGTTCGTGCGGAGCACACCAAGCTCCAGAGAGGGACCCAGGAGAATAAACGATGGAAGAAGATCGGTGACTGTCATGCACCAATCATAATCAGTACCGAGCAGTAAGAACCACAGTACCCCCTCGAGGAAAGAGAAGTGGAAGATGGTGTGCCCGTACTGCGAGAAGGAACACTGGCTGTCACAATGTGACCTGTTCACCAAGATGAATGCAGAAGAAGTGAGTCAATGGATAAAGTCCAACAGGCGCTGTTACCGATGTGCGCGCAGTCACATGGCAGCCGAGTGCCGCCTAAAGAAGAGGTGCAGTCGGTGTGACGGAGCCCACCTAGATGTCCTACACGACAGTAACAGAAGAAAGCCTGCACCTGCACCATCGAGAAGCACAAAGGCAAGTGTCATGTACATTGACCCCGCCAGCAGCAGCGGCGCCCAAGTGCTCTTAAAGGTAGTCCGTGTAACATTGAGCTACCAAGATAAAGTCATGGACACTTACGCCGTCCTTGATGACGGGTCAGAGAAGACCCTTCTGCTCGCGTCCGCTGCGGCCCAGCTGGGACTGCGGGGGAGCGAGAACCAAATGACGATTTGGACAATAAGAAGAGATTTAAAGACGATAAAGGGCGAGAATGTCTCCTTCACTATCGCAGCAAGCGGGCAGCCAGAGCGACGGTATAGGATTACAAATGCTTTCACCAGCCAAGAAATAGGACTATCACAGTACACCTACCCCATCGCCAAGCTGATGGATAAATATGTGCACCTGCGTCAACTACCTATCCCGCTCATAGATGGCGCCACCCCGACCCTGCTGATAGGCTCCGACCATGCAGACCTCATAGTCCCGATAGACCGGGTCCATACAGGACCCAGAGGCTGTCCTGCAGCAGTCGAGACCCGCCTAGGATGGACACTACAAGGCCCCCTCGCTAAATCTCTTAACCGAACAGCAGCCACTAGCTGCCTCCACTCCAGAGTGACAGAAGAAGACACCACTCTCCTGCAGCATGTCGAGAGGCTATGGACACTAGAGACAATGCCCTTTAAGAACGAAAAGAAAGACATTCGTTCTAAAGAAGACATTTACGCCATAAACCTCCTCGAGCAAGGGACAAAGAGAGTCACAGTCAGCGGAGTGATGAGATACGCAACTCCACTCCTGAGGCGAGAGGGAATGCCCACCTTTCACGCAAAGAAAGAAGCTACGGAGCGGTATCTATTGAACACAGAGCGGCGCCTAGCCAAAGACCCCGCTCAAGAGAGTGTGTACCGCGCTGAGATTGAGAAGCTAATCACAGCGGGACACGTGACAAAGATTGACATTAAAGAGGCCGATCAGACGACCGAATCATGGTACGTGCCGCACCACAAGGTCCACCACAACGGCAAGGATCGCATTGTGTTTAACTGCAGCTACCAGATCGGATCCCAAAATCTGAATAAAGAGCTCTTGCCCGGCCCCACACTCGGCCCCTCTCTACTAGGCGTGCTACTACGCTTCCGCCAGGACAAGGTGGCTATCAGCGGGGATATCAAAGGGATGTTCCTGCAGGTGAGACTAGTGGAGGAGGATAAGCCCCTACTGCGGTTCCTATGGAGAGAGAGGACCGGAGATGAGCACCCAGCCATCTACCAATGGGAAGTCCTCCCCTTCGGAACCACATGCAGCCCGTGCTGTGCTACATTTGCACTACAGAAACACGTCGCAGAGGACCCAGCAGCAGATGAAGAGGTCCGACACAGTGTGAAGAACAGTTTCTACGTGGACAACTGTTTACAAAGCGTTTCGACTCAAGAAGAAGCCGAGGCTCTCCTACTCAAGCTACGCGCCTCCCTGATCAAAGGCGGCTTTGATCTCAGGCAGTGGGCCAGCAGCGACCCGCACGTATTGCGCAGCCTCTCCCCCGCGGACAAGGCTGCCAGCAGCGAGACCTGGATGGCGACAATCCCAGGAGAAGCCCAAGAAATGACACTAGGACTAGTCTGGCGCTTCAAAACAGACTCGCTCCACTATAGACACAAACCCCTGACCACGGAGCAGGGAAGGTCGACGGCGATACCGACCACCAGACGGAGTGTGTACAGAACACTCGCCAGACAATATGACCCGTTGGGATGTATTCTACCTTACACCACCAGGGCAAAGATGATTGTACGAGCACTATGGGACAAGGACCAGGGCTGGGACGACCCAATACCCGCACCCCTTGCCTCCACATGGAGAGAGTGGGAGACGGAACTCCGCTCACTCCCAGGCGTCAATATACGCCGCAGCTACTTCCCACCCACAGTGAGGCCAGAGACATGCAAGATGGATCTACACGTCTTCAGCGACGCCTCCGAAGTAGCCTATGGATCAGTGGCCTACTTGCGTGCCCAAGAGAAGGGAGGAGAGATACACACCGCTTTCATCCTGGCTCGCTCAAGAATAGCCCCACGAAAGCAACAATCTATCCCGCGTCTAGAGCTCTGCGCAGCCCTAGCAGGAGCGCATCTAGCCACGTTAATCCAACGTGAACTCACCATTCCGGTGCACAGAACAATCTTGTGGTCAGATTCCACGACAGTACTCACATGGATCAAGTCTGATTCATGCAGATACAAGGTCTTCGTGGGAGTCAGAGTCACAGAGATTCAAGAGTTAACAGAAGCAGCGAGCTGGCAGTATGTGGACACCAAACACAACCCAGCTGACGTCATCACCCGGGGAATGTCCCTAGATGACCTCACCCGTCACAACATCTACAGTGACGGACCAGAGTTCCTCAAGCTCCCGGAAGGAGAGTGGCCTACGCCCACCCCACGGGAGGCGAGTAAAGAAAGAGAGCTGAGAGAGAGCTTCCAAGCTATGGGCCCAGAACTTAAGACCCACCTCGCTCCATCCCAGATTGACTTCCAGTTTAATCCCCCGAACGCACCCCACTTCGGTGGAACCTGGGAACGAGAAGTACGTTCTATAAAGACAGCCCTGTACGCCGTGCTTGGGGCCCAGACTGTAGCGGAAGAAGTCCTAATGACAGTCCTCACGGAGATCGAGGGAGTATTGAACTCCAAGCCCCTCTGCTACGTCTCCAGTGATATAGCAGATGTCGACCCAGTCACCCCCAACACACTCTTGATGGGGCGGCTGGACCCCGCGCTACCCCAGACAATGTACAGGCCTGAAGAAGCGAACGGCCGAAGAATGTGGAGGTACAGTCAAGTACTAGCTGACAAGTTTTGGAACAGCTTTCTACTCCACTACCTACCGTCTCTACAGACCCGCCAGAAGTGGGTAAAAGAGAGAGACAATTTGACAGAAGGAACAGTCGTCATGATTATCGACCAGTCACTACCCAGAGCTATGTGGCCGGCTGGCCGCGTAAGCAAAGTGATCACCGGTGCCGATGGCAAGGTCCGAGCAGCTGAGGTGCTCGTCCAAGGGCGAACTTACACACGACCCGTGGCGAGGCTAATAGAACTGCCCAGACTCCCAGACACTATCGATGACGACCATGACCCCATGACTTTGTGAGTTGACTGACCCTTACAGCGGACCTTGAGTGGTAGACAGTGCGGTCAATCTGTCTCTGCTTAGCTAATTAGGTGGGACTAATTAGGGGGCGGCTGTTGTGAAGGATCAGATTAAACCGAATATATATATTTATTTATGGATATATATTTAATAGTATTTGTATATCGTTTGATATCCCTTGTATATTCCTTGTACATATACACTGAATATCCCTTTAGTCTACTAACAGCCCATAATAGTTTCATTCTCTCATTGGACAAGAACTTGGCGCCAGCAGCCAAGCCCCTTGGTTCAAGTTCAATCGTGCCGACGAACATGTCGTTACTAGCCCGGTTCCGCGTAGGAATACGTCTGGCGAAATACGAATGGTACTATTTGTTCACAGCGCATATATATATGGCGCAAGTAAAGTAGAACTTTCTTTTAGTCCCTTAGCCCTTAGTTCTTTACCCTCCAACCTAGTGGCCAGATGTTAAGCCTCACCCACGATACACGTGTGGTGCAGTATGGTCAACTTGGCCTCAGAATGGCATTGAGACATTGTGTGGATTAATAGTTGAATTGTCATAGTTTGGCACTATACCGTCGAGTGGGACGTATTTCTATTAAGTTAATAATAGTCTATTATGTATGGTGCATCGTTCGGTTAGAGTTATAAAGTGAGCAGTACCCCCATCGTTTTCCTCGCGTTATCTAGAGTCTTAACCAGGCTGGGCAGACCACGTGTGGTGCTTTCATCCGAGGAGTTCTGGGCAAGGACGAGTGGACCTGCACATTGGATTACCTTACCCAGACGACGGCGAGCCCTACACGGCTTGGATTATCTACTTGCTTTGGGTGCTTTGATTATGCCATGGATAACAGCCAACACTGGTAAGTGTTGGAACTACCCCCGAGAGGAGTCCAGGTGAGACGGCGCTCTAACCCGAGTGAGGTCGCCTCACGTCTCTTCGTTGTGGACCGGCAGCTACCGTCTACAAGAGGGCCCAACTGTATTCATCTGTGGACCAAGGTTCTGTGGGCACCGTGTTCAGCACTCTGAATTCTCCCAAGAAATCGTTGGCCAGATGGGATATCGCCAGCGGCTCTCCTAACCCCCCCCCCCTACTGACTTACAACCAGCGGGACCCCCTTTAGTGTATCCAGCTATAATCATTAAGTACCATCGCTATAGTTCCCTAAAGAACCAGGTTGTATACTTGCTTCCTGCGTAACCAGAGATTGGACATTCAATGTTGATTTGCCTACGAATACTCATTTGCCTTACAAGTGCATTCAAATCATAAATGTCATTACGTGAACGTTGTACATACCCTTTGCTATATATTAAAGATTCGACGGATACATTTGTGTGGACTTGGTTTCATCAGGTGGGAAAGTGTTCATCATATCTATATCATGTACTGTGTGGCCAGTAGTTAAAGTACATAAAGCGGTAGTGGTTTAATGATACCATACTTATCAATACAGTCAGGGAATTGTACCCCTCAGTTACAAGAAGGAAAGACCTATTATTCCAAATGCTATTTATAGGGTTTTGACCATAATTACACTACTGTTGCTATTTTACAATTAACTATAATGAATTACGGGGGTCATACAGAACACGTCAGTCAAACTAATGAACGAAAGCTTATTTCCGCGTTGAAACTGATGAGTGCCGTCCGTCTGCAGTCTCCATATTCTACCGCCGGGCGCCAGGTACGCACGGCCTGAGCTGTGCGTAAATATACGCACAAAGTCAAGCACACGTTCAAATTGATAAGTCACACACTTTGCTTAGAAATGATCGGACGCACGGGTTACGCACATATCTGTGCATACGCAACGTTGATAAATGAGGGCCCAGGTGTTTCTTGGGCTGCCCCTTTTCCACTTGCCCTGCGGGTTCCATGGTCGGCACCCCGTAATGTCGGAGAAGCTTCAAGAGGGTCTCTCTGTCTAGGCCAGGGATCGGCAACCTGCGGCTCCGAAGCCGCATGCGGCTCTTTAGCCAATCAGCTGCGGCTCCCTGGCCCTAAAAAAACTATTCAAAAAAGAAAAGAAAAAATTACTTCATTTTTTTTTTCTTTTTTTTCTCTTATTTTGGGGATCGATGTCATACTGTGACACTGAAATGAAAAAATATTTCATCAACTAAAATATTTAGTCAACAAAAATATTTCATCAACTAAAATATACAGTACGTCACACCCCGCGCCTCTCCCTGCCGTCTGCAAGTGGCTAATCTTGAGTTTCCGACCCCCCAGTAAGCTAACCATGGATAAATCCAAAAAAAGGAAAGTTTGAGGAAAATAGAGGGTTTAATTCAGCGTGGACAGATTAATTTGCTTTCATGACTAACGATGCAGGCTTACCTGTATGCCTGATATGTGGTGCGAAATTTGAGAACAATGAAAGATTTACTTTTTATTTTATAGATTTTCCACAAATAAGGGAAGGACTCATTTCAAAGTAGTTCTACAGATGCCAGTGTTTTGTCTCCTCTTCTGTGTTTTATTTAAAGGGGAACTATTTTACTATTTCTTTCACTGTTTGGGCACTTTTACACAATTCCTGTGAGTTTATGGAACACCTCTGTAATTAAATATTTTTTTTTAATTCATTGTTTTGTATTTCTAATCAAGTCCTCAAAAACAGCATTTTTCTACCTCAAGATCTTAAGACGTTTTGAGCTGACTGTGTGGAGTGGGTACGAGTCTCAGCACATGGGGCCACATTATCATGCAGCAGTGTCTCTCTGACATCACAAATCAGCACATTTTCAGATGACTCAGTTCAGTGAGGGTGAATATTGTGAGAGGAGAATTGGAAGAATGCGCCAATATGAAAATTAGAGACATAGATTATATTAATATAAGTCCACATAGCTAGGAAACAATGCTAAACACTGAAAAAGGCCATTTATAAGATAGTTCCCCTTTAAAAATAGGTCTACACAGCCAGTATTTTTTGTGGCTCTTTTGAAAAGTGCACTCTTTTGATAGTAAAGGTTGCTGACCCCTGGCCTAAGGCATATGGATTACCTTTTCTTTTTCACTCCCCGAATCTCCAAGGTAGTTGGTAGACGTGCCTTTCAATTTAAAGCACCATCAGATTGGAATCATCTTCCCAGCTCACTTGGATCTATTACCTATTTTTTCCTATAGGGGGACCCTGCTTTTCTTTATCATAAATCGATCAATAGAGACCGTATTAGATCCCCAATTATCATATCATGTATCATTGGAAAGCCACACTCATTGGCTACAACCCTGTGCAAAGGTTTTCGAGATCGCCAAATGATTGACGGAGCTAGAGCCCCGGGAGTCGGGGGTGGTAATGGTACTTTTGCGTACTTTGGGGCACGCCTCACATATCGGCATGTAACTCGAGAACCGCTGAACGGATCTTGTCACCCGAAAGGGCAATCGACAGGCAACAAATAGGGCTTTAATTCTATCTATATATTGTATTAAAATTAAAATTATTAAATACACACCCGAGCCACTAGAGGTCGGCAAAGAATCGTCGACATGTGGGCCCTTGGATGTTAAGAGGTCAATGTTTTTAAATATATTTTTTGTACTAAATCCAGATTCAACCCTGCCATTGGAAAGAGGAGCATTTTCCCTATCCATAGATGTATGATTTGGCCATAATAATGTCAAGTTCAAGGTCAAATATGAATTTAAAATTAAAGTTGATTATCATTAATTACTGTATCTACAAATCCTTCTGCTTAATCATCTTCCCGCTGTTCATTTGCTTAGATTTTTTGTACACATGATCTCAATAAGGTGGTGAATGAGCTCAGTGAGCATTTTCTCGTGCCCCGTATACATTTTTTATCATCATCATCAAAATCATAAATCATAATTAATCATAATTAATTTATTCATTACAATTTACTCAGCCTAGTAACAGACACAATATTTCTGACACTGGAAATACATACACCCAGGTCCCTAGATGTTCCTAGATACCAAGAACATGCAAATTGACCTTGCAGAAGTGGAGCAATCTTCCATTTACTTAGGCATGTACCTTTAGGCGAAAACAGTCTACTGATTAACAGGTTATGTCATCTTTTATTTTTTTTTTATCCACTTGTGCACGAAGCAATATAAGTATGCCCTTCGTTCTCAAGCTGCTCTAATACTGGAAGTTCCCCATATGAGAACTGAATTGGGGAAAAGGGCTTTTAAATATGCTGCTCCTTCATCCTGGAACAAGATACAGGAGGACCTAAAATCACCAGGACTGGTCACCCTCGGAGAATTCAAAGCCATTTTAAAATCCTACGAACTCAGTTCCCTCGGACAGTGCAACTGTGTTTCATCATTTGCCTGTTTGATAACTTGCCTGAAATTGGAGCTTGCTGTGAATGTTTTATCTGTATTTTATTGTGATGTTCTTTTGTATGTTGAAACTTTCTGCTGCCTTGCTTGGCCAGATCGCTCTTGAAAAAGAGATTTTAATCTCAATGATTCTTATCTGGTTAAATAAAGGATTTGATTGATTGATTTTTCTCCTTATTTTCATCCATCCCAATTTCGCTGTTTCCAATTCTCCCCTCCCCTGTCTTGAACGTTGCTCGCATATGCCCCCCACATGTCGGTCGTAGGGAGGATAGAAGCCTTGCATCACGTGTCCCCTCCGGTACACGAGGAGGCAGCCTGTCACATCTTTTCACCTGCTAGCGCGGACTCTCATTGGCGAGGTGTAACGTGTGGGAGGCTCACACTACCCCCGCCATTTTTTGTCTCTGCTGTGCAGGCGCCCTGACCGACCTGTAGGAGTCGCTGTTTACAATGTCCAGATTACCACCCATCGACTTCCACCCGCTAATTCTGCCAATTGAATTAGTATGACGGCCGGCCCAAGCCGGAGGCAACACCGACAGCCGGAGTCAAACCCGGTGTCTCTTGTGTTGGTGATGAGCGCAATGTCCGCTGCGCCACCCAGCCGCCCTAAGTCATCTTTTTCTTGTGTGTACATTTATGAAATGTATTTTGTTATCCTCTCAGGAGAAATCTGTGGGTGTTGAACTGGTGGGTTGTGCTTGGGAGAGCTCCTGTCAGTATGCATGACTGTATTGTCTTGTATTGTACGTTGTCTTGTACAAAAGAGCTTGGAAAAGAGATCTTGTATCTCAATGGGACTTCCTGGTTAAATAAAGGTTAAATAAAATAAAATAAAAATCAAATGTGTTATGTATTGTATTTTCTTGTTACTCTGTGTTTAGGACCCCCTTGAAAACGGGATGGTTAATCTCAAGGGGTTTATCCTTTCAATAAATACATTTCAAACATTCAAAACAAAAAATTATTTAATTCAGTGATATTACTATGATTCAAAACACAAATAATTTAATTCAGTGATAATACTATGATTCAAAACTAATTATTTAATTCAGTGATATTACTGTGATTCAAAACCTAAATCATCTAATTCAGTGATATTACTATGATTCAAAACATAAATAATTTAATTCAGTGATATTACTATGATTCAAAACATAAATCATTTAATTCAGTGATATTACTATGATTCAAAACATAAATTATTTAATTCAGTGATATTACTGTGATTCAAAACAAAGCATGTAATCAAGTGATATTACTGTGATTCGAAACAAATAATTTAATTCAGTGATATTACTATGATTCAAAACATAAATCATTTAATTCAGTGATATTACTATGATTCAAAACATAAATCATTTAATTCAGTGATATTACTATGATTCATAACATAAATGATTTAATTCAGTGATATTACTGTGATAATGATTCAAAACAAATTATTTAATTCAGTGATATTACTGTTCCCACTTCATCCAATCAGGAGAGAGGACTCAACACTACAAAATTGGACTGACAAAAATACGAAATAAAAACAAGTATGGGCTTAACAAGTAATGTCTCCTGATTGGATAAAGTGGGAACGGGATACCAGAACATGTATTTTCTGTTTACTGCAGGAGCTGACCAAACACTCTATAATGGTGGCTGTCAGAATGTAGAGCTATTCAACACTTATTTTAACAAAAAATAAGTCACCAGTACACCATCTATCATTCTCATTCCTCCGTCACCAGTACACCATCTATCATTCTCATTCCTCCGTCACCAGTACACCATCTATCATTCCTCCGTCACCAGTACACCATCTATCATTCTCATTCCTCCGTCACCAGTACACCATCTATCATTCTCATTCCTCCGTCACCAGTACACCATCTATCATTCCTCCGTCACCAGTACACCATCTATCATTCTCATTCCTCCGTCACCAGTACACCATCTATCATTCTCATTCCTCCATCACCAGTACACCATCTATCATTGGTAAATAAAATGGTAAATGGTGCATTTATATAACTTTATATAATTTTGTATTATCCAAAGCGCTTTACAATTTGTTACTCACATTTTACCCATTCACTCAGACATTTGCACACCGATGGCGGAGGCAACCATGCAAGGTGCCAACCTGCATATCAGCACAAGTTAAGGGTTAAGTGTCTTGCTCAAGGACACTTTGACATGCTGCCCAAACATTAAATCAGTTTGATTTAATCAAGAAATCGTTCTGCAGTTCAATTTAAAACGTTGTTCCTCAGATAGCTCTATCCCTCTTTCTTTTACTCTCTCCTCTTCTTGACTTTACTTCTCCTTCATTCGTCCATTCATCTCAGGCCACTTATTCCAACTCCACCTTGACGTTCCGAGAAAGGGTCACGTTTCCCAGTACATTATTAACCTGGCAAAACACAAAGAATTGAATTCAACAATATTAGTGTGATTCAAGTTCACCTGGGGCACCTCCAGCACATGTGACATGGTTGAAACTGCGTGACATCATAGCCCACCGGTATGACCTCACTCCCGAGGTGAAACACAAGTGAGCTCCAGGATTATTGGGACAGTGACGTCATATTGGTTGTTTTGTCAAATTTGTACATTAAAATCAAACAATGACTATGAGATCCGAAGTTCAGGATGTCTGAATCTAATTATTATAATTATTGGGACAAATTACTTGTGAGTTGTTTCAAATGGTGCAGCTGTTCAACATTACATACGTTACTCAGGCATCATCTGTGGATTGAATTTAGTTTTTTTTTTATTTTTATTTTTATTGATCTTTTCCCCCTCCATTTTCCTCCGATTTTCTCCCATCCCAATGTTAGTCGTATGCCAATTCCCAGTCCCTTCCTGGTCGCTGCGCACTTACCCCCCACAGTCAGATCATCTGGGAGAGTGGAGGCTACCACGTGCTTCCTCCGACACACGTCCAGCCAATCACCGCTTCTTTTCACCTGGCAGCGCGGATTCTCATTGAGAGGGCGTAGCGTGTGGGAGGACCACACTATCCCCCTCAAGTCCTATCCGCGCTTAGCAGGCGCCCCGACCGAACTGTAGGAGTCGCTGTTTACAACAACCCGGACCCACCCCGCCAGCTTCTCCCACCCTCTAATACAGCCAATTGTATTAGTGCAGACGGCCAGCCAAGCTGGTGACAACCCCGGAGCTGTGAGCTGGATTCGAACAGGCGAATCCAGCTCACAGCTCCGGGGTTGGTGTCGAACGCAATCTCCGCTCGGCCACCTAACCGCCTGAATTTAGGGGTTTTGAACAAAATATTCTCTTTTAATTCCGTCTTTCCTATTAATAAAGCCTGATTATATTGCATATAATCTCACACATTGCAAAACTCAAAAACATTTTGCACACGTTCACTTAGTTTGACAGGTAATTGATTGACATTTAACGTTTGAATATGTCCTCCAGTGATGTCATCGGAGGACACTTGTGTTGTGTTCATTACAACTCAATGAAATTATGTAGATGAATAAGTTGCAATAGCGGTCGTTATTTTTTCACAACACAAGGATCAGTGCCCTCCAATGACATCACTGGAGGACATATTCAACTCGCAATAACTGTCAGAGTAAATTAATGTTTTTTTTTTTGTTTTTTTTTTTTATTATTTTTTATTATGTGTGAGATTATGTGCTAAATAAATCAACAGTGTTTTGGTGAAGTGTCCCTTTAAAGTAAATAGTAAATTCTTTGCAATTATGTCTGCTTGATATGATATGGTAAGATAGATTTATCTGCATATGACATGGTAAATACAGTGTGTTGAAATAACCCTTATATTTCCATTGTATTCCTGTTAAGAGATAAACTATCTCTTCATCTAGGAAAAACAGATGCCATCTTGTTCGGATCAAAGAAACGGCTTGGTAAAGAAATTGAAATGAAGGTAAGAGTAGGTGAGAAGCAAATAACAAACAAGGATTCTGTAGTATATCTAGGCTGCATAATGGACAAACATCTTACAGGAGAGGCCATGGCTAAAAAAGCCCACACTAAAATCTGGCAGAAAACGAAATTCCTAGCTAGACAAGGGGAACTACTGGGAGTAGCCTCCAGCTGCATCCCCGGAGACATCCGCTCACTGGCAACTTCCGCCAGCCACAGGACACACCTGCCGCTGACAGGACACTGAGATTAATGCACAAGAGCTGTACTGGCCGCCTAAATATTAAAGGCAACCAACTTGTGTCTAACCACGCCCAACTTGCGTCTAGCCACGCCCCCGGCCGCGTTAACAGAAATTATGTTTGTGCTTTCTTCTAGATAACGCCTTCAACCATCATTTGGCCATGGGACTGGTTCTCGGCAATGGAAATAAATGTTTTTTTACAAATTGCTAAAAACACTGTCGACTGATTTCTTCTGCAGTTTATTATTGCATTTACATGTTGAAATAACTATCGCTTAGATCATTAACACTTGTGTTACATAAAAGCTGTAAATAGTTATGTAATGCCATTAGATTTGAAACGTATTTTAGCATTACAACCCAATAACTGAACTATGTTTGTATTTGTTACACCTTATCCTCAGTATTTTGAGACACTGGGTAACACCATTAACCTCTTATCTAGGGACATCTATGGATCTCAGGTATGGACGAATTCATTATTGGAATACAGGTAGGTACAGAGCAAACGCTGTCTGATTGATTAATTGAAAACTTTATTAACAGATTGCAGAATGGGTACAGTACAGTACAGCTCAATACATACAATTGTTAAGGGGATGCAGACCAGAGAAAGACTTTCGTCTTGTTTACATCAGGGTCCCCCATTTTCAATTCATCATAACATATATGACATACACGACATACAGATAGACAGTACTGCTACATCTATACATTTATGACATACCAGATTTGCAAATACAGTACTGTTTGTGATACAAAAAGAGTCCAGAAAAAAAAGTATATACATTTGACGTAGAAACTGTACATTGGAGGAAGTTGGGTAGGTGGGGGGGGGACTGTACATTGGAGGTGGTTGGGTGGGTGGGTGGGGGGGGGGTGGGTGGGTGGGTGGGGGACACTTTACAACTGTACAAGCAAAACTGCACATTGGAATATTGACAAAACCATACTTGGTCATTTACTGTACATTGGAGGGGGTTGGGTTACAACACAGGAGCAGAGTATAAACAGTACAGGAATGAGAAACAGTCTAAATGGGTTTTCGATATACGTTCGGTAACTTCGCACCCCCCCCCCCCCCCCCCCCCCCTCTCATGTTGATAACGGAACAAGGAACTCTCCAACCGTATTGTACCCATTCTGCAATCTGTTAATAACGTTTTCAATCAATCACTCTCTACAACCGCACGTCAGCGCAGACGTACTTCGAGATACTTCCGTACTTTCCGCCAATCAGCGCGCAGTGTCCTGTCAGCGGCAGGCGTGTCCTGTGGCTCGCGGAAGTTGCCAGTGAGCGGATTTCTCCGGGGATGCAGTTGGACCCTATTGACTACTGGACCAGGCAACACTTAAAATGCTAGCGGGCGCATTAGTACAAAGTCACTTTGACTATGCTGCCACCTCCTGGTTTAGTGGCACTCCACAGGTCCTGAAAAACAAACTTCAGACAGCTCAAAACAAATTAATGAGAGTAGTCCTTAAGCTACCTCCACGCACTCACCTAGGGCCAACTTTCTTTAGGCAACTAAACTGGCTTCACATCAAATTAGGTCTCACACACAAGATAGTTCAAAATACAGGTCCGAAATATCTATCCAATTACTTTAATCGATTCCGTGACACTCATTCATACTCCACTAGAAGGAGCAGTATGGATTTTATTCTGCCAAAATTCAACTCACTAATGGGCACAAATACTTTTTTATATTCTGCAGCACTGGAGTGGAACAAGCTTCCAGTGGCCCTGAAAAACATCAAAGAGGGGGGAAGCTTTAGATGTGCCGCAAAGAAATGGCTAGCCAGTGAAGTATAGAATAGCCACGTCTAGGAAGGAGAGGGTAGGGAGTGTTTTATGGGGTTGCTATATGTTTTATTATGATGCTCTGTTTTTTATTATGATGATCTATGTTTTATTATGATGCTCTATGTTTTATTATGATGCTATGTTTTATTATGATGCTCTATGTTTTATTATGATGCTCTGTTTTATTATGATGCTCTATGTTTTATGATGTCTGTCCATGTCCAAAATCAGGGACCATGATGGAAATAAGTGCTTGCACTTTCTCATGTTTTTATCCCTTGGATGCTGTCTTTTACTCCACAATAAAAATCAAACAATCAATCAATCATCCCATATATTCCCATTAAATCCTATGGAAAGTTTCCACCTTTGAATATTCCTGAAATGTTGCAACCCTAGTATTGAAACCTAGCACTGCTGCGCTGCATCCTCTCATCAGGCTCCCATTGGATTGGATTGCAAGGAGCAACACAGTGCTAATGTGACAGATCGTATCGGACTCCTCTGCGTTGTGTATTAAATGCTGATGCCCAGAGGGAGAGTCGAACTCGGGTCTCTCGCTCCGCGGGCGATGACATAGACCGCTGTACTAAGAGGTGAAGTCACTCCTGGGTACCGTACCTATGCGTCTATTAACCCTGTTATGGGGAAGTGAATTTAACTCGCAGCCCGCTTACTGCCACAGTCACTTCTCAACACACTTGTTTTACCGTGACTGTGGATATACTAGTCAATATCATGCCAGAGACAATGTTTGAATAGGGCCTGGGTCAGTTCAAACGCCTCACAACACACGTCATTTGTCAAGTCATTTGTCCCAATAAATTGGCGACTTGACATTTGGAGACTTGACACATTGAATGACCCTATTCTTCTCATTTCTTTTTATCAATGCTGATTAATTTCAAACGTTTCCAATTCACACAAACACACTGATTTGCTCTTACCCCCGCCAAGATCTTATTTTTTTCATTTTCATTCAACGTCAGTCGAATCACATGTAGGCCTACTGTTGAGGACAAGCATGTTATGCGTCACAGACCAGCTCTCCAGCCAGGCCTCTCACTAATTGACCTACCGCAAACCCTGCCCTCTTTACTTGATCCTCGAAACAAAATGGTCGCTTCTTTGTCAGAGGGAGGCGGCAGTCGTGATAGGAGGATCTTGCTTTCTTGCTTAAGATATCTGCTGACTTATCCATTTCCTGCCAACTTCTAATTATCAATATTAATATCATGTCTCAATATGAAATGGGACAGTTTGTTTGGGAGGATAGTTAAAAAACATCTTTATCACCAGGGGCAGTCATCCCAGGAGCTGCCATTGTGCCGTGGATGGAGGCAGGACTGGTGAAGGGGGTATTAGTGGTGAAGGGGGTATTAGTGGTGAAGGAGGTATTAGTGGTGAAGGGGGTATTAGTGGTGAAGGGGGTATTAGTGGTGAAGGGGGTATTAGTGGTGAAGGGGGTATTAGTGGTGAAGGAGGTATTAGTGGTGAAGGGGGTATTAGTGGTGAAGGGGGTATTAGTGGTGAAGGGGGTATTAGTGTTGAAGGAGGTATTAGTGGTGAAGGAGGTATTAGTGGTGAAGGAGGTATTAGTGGTGAAGGAGAGGTATTAGTGGTGAAGGGGGTATTAGTGGTGAAGGGGGTATTAGTGGTGAAGGGAGTATTAGTGGTGAAGGAGGTATTAGTGGTGAAGGAGGTATTAGTGTTGAAGGAGGTATTAGTGGTGAAGGGGGTATTAGTGGTGAAGGAGGTATTAGTGGTGAAGGAGGTATTAGTGGTGAAGGAGGTATTAGTGGTGAAGGAGGTATTAGTGGTGAAGGAGGTATTAGTGGTGAAGGGGGTATTAGTGGTGAAGGAGGTATTAGTGGTGAAGGGAGTATTAGTGGTGAAGGGGGTATTAGTGGTGAAGGGGGTATTACTGGTGAAGGAGGTATTAGTGGTGAAGGGGGTATTAGTGGTGAAGGAGGTATTAGTGGTGAAGGGGGTATTAGTGGTGAAGGGGGTATTAGTGGTGAAGGGGGTATTAGTGGTGAAGGGGGTATTAGTGGTGAAGGAGGTATTAGTGGTGAAGGGGGTATTAGTGGTGAAGGGGGTATTAGTGGTGAAGGAGGTATTAGTGGTGAAGGGGGTATTAGTGGTGAAGGGGGTATTAGTGGTGAAGGGGGTATTAGTGGTGAAGGGGGTATTAGTGGTGAAGGAGGTATTAGTGGTGAAGGAGGTATTAGTGGTGAAGGAGGTATTAGTGGTGAAGGGGGTATTAGTGGTGAAGGGGGTATTAGTGGTGAAGGGGGTATTAGTGGTGAAGGGGGTATTAGTGGTGAAGGAGGTATTAGTGGTGAAGGAGGTATTAGTGGTGAAGGAGGTATTAGTGGTGAAGGGGGTATTAGTGGTGAAGGAGGTATTAGTGGTGAAGGGGGTATTAGTGGTGAAGGGGGTATTAGTGGTGAAGGGGGTATTAGTGGTGAAGGGGGTATTAGTGGTGAAGGAGGTATTAGTGGTGAAGGGAGTATTAGTGGTGAAGGGGGTATTAGTGGTGAAGGAGGTATTAGTGGTGAAGAGGGTATTAGTGGTGAAGGGGGTATTAGTGGTGAAGGGGGTATTAGTGGTGAAGGGGGTATTAGTGGTGAATGGGGTATTAGTAGTGAAGGGGGTATTAGTGGTGAAGGGGGTATTAGTGGTGAAGGGGGTATTAGTGGTGAAGGGGGTATTAGTGGTGAATGGGGTATTAGTGGTGAAGGGGGTATTAGTGGTGAAGGGGGTATTAGTGGTGAAGGAGGTATTAGTGGTGAAGGGGGTATTAGTGGTGAAGGAGGTATTAGTGGTGAAGGGGGTATTAGTGGTGAAGGGTGTATTAGTGGTGAAGGGGGTATTAGTGGTGAAGGGGGTATTAGTGGTGAAGGGGGTATTAGTGGTGAATGGGGTATTAGTGGTGAAGGGGGTATTAGTGGTGAATGGGGTATTAGTGGTGAAGGGGAGGTATTAGTGGTGAAGGAGGTATTAGTGGTGAAGGAGGTATTAGTGGTGAAGGAGGTATTAGTGGTGAAGGGGGTATTAGTGGTGAAGGAGGTATTAGTGATGAAGGAGGTATTAGTGGTGAAGGGGGTATTAGTGGTGAAGGAGGTATTAGTGGTGAAGGAGGTATTAGTGGTGAAGGAGGTATTAGTGGTGAAGTGGGTATTAGTGTTGAAGTGGGTATTAGTGGTGAAGGAGGTATTAGTGGTGAAGTGGGTATTAGTGGTGAAGGAGGTATTAGTGGTGAAGGGGGTATTAGTGGTGAAGGGGGTATTAGTGGTGAAGGGGGTATTAGTGGTGAAGGAGGCAGGACTGGTGAAGGCGGTATTAGTGGTGAAGGGGGTATTAGTGGTGAAGGAGGCAGGACTGGTGAAGGCGGTATTAGTGGTGAAGGGGGTATTAGTGGTGAAGGAGGCAGGACTGGTGAAGGCGGTATTAGTGGTGAAGTGGGTATTAGTGGTGAAGGGGGTATTAGTGTTGAAGGAGGTATTAGTGTTGAAGGAGGTATTAGTGGTGAAGGGGGTATTAGTGGTGAAGGAGGTATTAGTGGTGAAGGGGGTATTCATGGTGAAGGGGGCAGGACTGGTGAAGGGGGTATTAGTGGTGAAGGGGGTATTAGTGTTGAAGGGGGTATTAGTGTTGAAGGGGGCAGGACTGGTGAAGGGGGTATTAGTGGTGAAGGGGGCAGGACTGGTGAAGGGGGTATTAGTGGTGAAGGGGGTATTCGTGGTGAAGGGGGTATTCGTGGTGAAGGGGGCAGGACTGGTGAAGGGGGTATTAGTGGTGAAGGGGGCAGGACTGGTGAAGGGGGTGGGGGTTTCTGCAAAATGAATGTCAAGGTAATGTAAAAGATCAGATTAGGAGGAATTTGACAAGTGTCCATATTCATTCGGTCATCTGATTACTATGATCACACAAATCCACTGTTTATGAAGTCCCCATGTTGTGACGTTTAATTTGTGGAACAATGCTGATATACATTTAAGAATGAGTAATTTACGTTTGGATTTTCCAAAAAATTGATGGTATAGCTGTTTTTGAGGGTCACAAAATGTGAATGTTTTCTTTTGTTAGTATTGTCATGTTTTGGAGGGTAGCTTAATTTGATACGAATATAGGAAAGGCGTTATGCTTCATTATACAACGGCATGCAAATTTCTCGATTCTGATTGGCTGAAACAGTCATTTTACACGTCTTTATTGGCAACAATCCACGCTGCTGGCCCAGGACCCGCCCACAACCGACCCACATCACATCACTCCGCCGGATCACAAGAAGGTGGCCAATAATATTTACAAATGGATATGTTAATGGCGACTAAACGACTAAATATCAAGCGATTCTGTCACAGCGAATGTCTTAGTCGTTTAAACAATGTTGGATGATGTAATTGATGGGTCTTGACTCAATCTAGAACAAAAGAAAAATCGCGGATTGATTGATAGATTAATTGATTGATTTAAATTTCTTCCTTCCTACTTTCTACTGACTGCAGCGTTCTCTCTCACTTGACGCTGGCGTACCCACAAACACACACACACACATACACACACACACACACACACACACACACACACACATACACACACACGCACACACACACTGTGACACACACACACACACACACGCACACACACACACACACACACACTCCTGTCTGCAACAGCGGGGGAGTCAGACTGAGAGAGAAGCAGCGCTGTTTTAAGTGAGCATGGTCTATTGAATTGATTGATTGGTTGATTGCTAATTTTATTACTGTACCCCTGGTTTCCAACTGGTTAAGTTTAGGCTAAAAGAAATAAATAAAAAAATAGGGCGAAGAAAACGTTTTTTTCCTATAGGGCAAAGAAAACGTTTTAATTTGTTTTACCTACTTTATAATTGTGTGTATTGAGCCGTATTGTATTGTACCCATTCTGCATCTGGTAATAAAATTTTCAATCAATCATTCCAATAATACACAGTTGGATGTGTTAGTTGGTTGGATGCACTTCAAGCTGCTTCCACATGAGGCAACTTCTCTCAATCATTCCAATAATACACAGTTGGATGTGTTAGTTTGGTTGGATGCACTTCAAGCTGCTTCCACATGGAGTTGTGGGAACAACTTTTTCTGGCGGATGGTTTTTTCAATAAATCTTCGATTAATGTGTGTTTATTGTATAGAAATAAGGTTGGATGAATCTGGCAGTTGTATAAAAGCTTTACACCACGTGCAGTCGTGATTTGTGACCAATAAACCATGCCTAGGGGGGTCTAACGACCCTCGGCTGCGCCTCGGGCCTAACAACCACCCCTAGGCATGGTTTATTGGTCACAAACCACTCCTGCGTGTGATGTAATGCTTAAGCATGTACCTGTTCAGTCACTGCCAAAACAAAGACTGTTGACCTTATTTACAGTCTGGAATTGTGTGTGATGACTGAATAGAAAAACTACTACTATCTTTGGAGCATTCTGTTGGAGACGTTTGACAACAGAAACATTCTAAAGGGACTACATTTGATTCCCCGTCAGCTCTTGATATTATAGCAACACTGCGACAGGGAAGTAACTTGGGTCCAAGCTGTTCCCTAGCAACACTGTTTCACTGAAACTGACAACACTCTCACATCAGGCTGGGCCATATGGAAGAAAAGGATGTCACGATGATCATAAAGATCCCAATTATGCCAATTTTATGCAATTTTTGTGTCTATTTTGTGCTTACATCACTGCCGTGAAGCACTTTGGGGTGCAATTCTTGTATGAAAGGTGCTATACAAATACACTTTAATTTTAGTATTATTATTATATACAATATTTCAGATCTCATATTTAGAGAAATGTTTGTTAACATGTGCTTGCTTATACAATTGTCTACCACAATATTGTAATTTTATCCACAATATGATCCCATTGAAATGCAATAACAATTAATTATATTACAGCCCTACCATCATAACAACACATTCCGCTTCTTCCTTCGTTAAAATGAATTCTTCTCACTTCAGGTGAACCCACTCACTTTTCGCTCCGTAGCAGACAAAGAACTGTTTGCTTTTACAGTATCTTCTTCTTTCTACGTCCCACCAGTCAATGACATAGCAGCGCCTGCCCCTGAATTAGAAATAAAGACAAAAGTTATGTTGCATATCATTAACAAGGCTTAGGTGCTTCTGAAACTATAAAAACAAATTGTGGAAAAAGGCAATTGCATCGTAACAAATACGCATTTTACGGAAACAAGATCGAATATAGCCACAAGTGGTGATTATCAGGGGTCTGGTTGGGCATATGGGGCATTGAAGCTCAGCCATTTCGGTGTTGTATGAAGCATTATGGTGTTTTGACAATAAGCATTATGCCATTTTCACATTGACACACATAATCTCTCACACACATCGAAAAAACTCAACAGTTTTGCACATAATTATTCATTTAACTTGAGTTGAGTTGAGTTTATTTTATCTCGACCAATCAACCATATAAAAACACAATCAAAATGATAAACTAAAGAAACACATTTTAAATGAAATCTTACATTCTTCATTAAATGATAAACAAATTAGTTTGAGAAGGAGCAGAAGGAAGCAAATGCTTATCTAGTCCTGCCCCTTTCTCACAATATCATACATAAAC
>NW_028173216.1:0-66000 GCF_963971535.1 Notolepis coatsorum | reverse complement strand
AGAAGCTCTTACAAACCTAAACATTGATAGTTATTGAGAGTAAATTAGTTTGGATATGGCCACCAGTGATGTCATCAGGGACACTGAATCCTTGTGTTGACATCATTTAATGGTGCTGTAATTAACACAAGGAATTGCTATTTGCTAAATAAGACTTTGGTTGCCAGCTTGTGCAGAAGTGCATCCCTCAGTGTTTGTAGAACGCTTTCCATTTTCTCCAACACAGACATTTGTGTCTTCAAACCTTTAGGGATATCACTGGAAGAGGACTTTACAATCTTAATAGCTTAAAAAAGGAACAAGTGAGAGTTTTCTTTACCTACTGTTGATCCAGAATACATTACTGTAGGGAGAATCATCATAAATCATGTGGTGCAGCTGTTTCATGTCTTCATCGTTGCCGTCCATAAATGCCAGGTCAGTGTGGTGCTCTCTGTAGTAGCTCTGTGCATCAGTCCAAGACATGGGGTCTGTAACTAAATACTGGTACTGACGGGGGGTGGAGGTGGTGAAGGAGGTATTAGTGGTGAAGGGGGTATTAGTGGTGAAGGGGGTATTAGTGGTGAAGGAGGTATTAGTGGTGAAGGAGGTATTAGTGGTGAAGGGGGTATTAGTGGTGAAGGGGGTATTAGTGGTGAAGGAGGTATTAGTGGTGAAGGAGGTATTAGTGGTGAAGGAGGTATTAGTGGTGACGGGGGGGGTGGAGGTGGTGAAAGAGGTATTAGTGGTGAAGGAGGTTAGTGGTGAAAGAGGTATTAGTGGTGAAGGAGGTTAGTGGTGAAGGAGGTATTAGTGGTGAAAGAGGTATTAGTGGTGAAAGAGGTATTAGTGGTGAAGGAGGTTAGTGGTGAAAGAGGTATTAGTGGTGAAGGAGGTTAGTGGTGAAGGAGGTATTAGTGGTGAAAGAGGTATTAGTGGTGAAGGAGGTTAGTGGTGAAGGGGGTATTAGTGGTGAAGGAGGTATTAGTGGTGAAGGAGGTATTAGTGGTGAAGGGGGTATTAGTGGTGAAGGGGGTATTAGTGGTGAAGGAGGTATTAGTGGTGAAGGAGGTATTAGTGGTGAAGGGGGTATTAGTGGTGAAGGGGAGGTATTAGTGGTGAAGGAGGTATTAGTGGTGAAGGAGGTATTAGTGGTGAAGGAGGTATTAGTGGTGAAGGAGGTATTAGTGGTGAAGGGGGTATTAGTGGTGAAGGGGGTATTAGTGGTGAAGGAGGTATTAGTGGTGAAGGAGGTATTAGTGGTGAAGGAGGTATTAGTGGTGAAGGGGGTATTAGTGGTGAAGGGGGTATTAGTGGTGAAGGAGGTATTAGTGGTGAAGGGGGTATTAGTGGTGAAGGGGGTATTAGTGGTGAAGGGGGTATTAGTGTTGAAGGAGGTATTAGTGGTGAAGGAGGTATTAGTGGTGAAGGGGGTATTAGTGGTGAAGGAGGTATTAGTGGTGAAGGAGGTATTAGTGGTGAAGGGGGTATTAGTGGTGAAGTGGGTATTAGTGGTGAAGGGGGTATTAGTGTTGAAGGAGGTATTAGTGGTGAAGGAGGTATTAGTGGTGAAGGGGGTATTAGTGGTGAAGGAGGTATTAGTGGTGAAGGAGGTATTAGTGGTGAAGGAGGTATTAGTGGTGAAGGAGGTATTAGTGGTGAAGGAGGTATTAGTGGTGAAGGAGGTATTAGTGGTGAAGTGGGTATTAGTGGTGAAGGAGGTATTAGTGGTGAAGGAGGTATTAGTGGTGAAGGGGGTATTAGTGGTGAAGGGGGTATTAGTGGTGAAGGAGGTA
Source organism: Notolepis coatsorum (assembly GCF_963971535.1). NCBI lineage: Eukaryota > Metazoa > Chordata > Actinopteri > Aulopiformes > Paralepididae > Notolepis > Notolepis coatsorum. The sequence goes on along the minus strand of NW_028173216.1, from coordinate 64,225 downwards.
TTAGTGGTGAAGGAGGTATTAGTGGTGAAGGGGGTATTAGTGGTGAAGGGGGTATTAGTGGTGAAGGGGGTATTAGTGGTGAAGGAGGTATTAGTGGTGAAGGGGGTATTAGTGATGAAGGAGGTATTAGTGGTGAAGGGGGTATTTGTGGTGAAGGGGGTATTAGTGGTGAAGGAGGTATTAGTGGTGAAGGAGGTATTAGTGGTGAAGGGGGTATTAGTGGTGAAGGAGGTATTAGTGGTGAAGGGGGTATTAGTGGTGAAGGGGAGGTATTAGTGGTGAAGGGGGTATTAGTGGTGAAGGAGGTATTAGTGGTGAAGGGGGTATTAGTGGTGAAGGGGGTATTAGTGGTGAAGGGGGTATTAGTGGTGAAGGGGGTATTAGTGGTGAAGGAGGTATTAGTGGTGAAGGGGAGGTATTAGTGGTGAAGGGGGTATTAGTGGTGAAGGGGGTATTAGTGGTGAAGGGGGTATTAGTGGTGAAGGGGGTATTAGTGGTGAAGGGGAGGTATTAGTGGTGAAGGGGGTATTAGTGGTGAAGGAGGTATTAGTGGTGAAGGGAGTATTAGTGGTGAAGGGGGTATTAGTGGTGAAGGAGGTATTAGTGGTGAAGGGGGTATTAGTGGTGAAGGGGAGGTATTAGTGGTGAAGGAGGTATTAGTGGTGAAGGGGGTATTAGTGGTGAAGGAGGTATTGGTGGTGAAGGGAGTATTAGTGGTGAAGGGGGTATTAGTGGTGAAGGAGGTATTAGTGGTAAAGGGGGTATTAGTGGTGAAGGAGAGGTATTAGTGGTGAAGGCAGTGGCGGCGCCATAGAATTGGCATTGGGGGAGCTCTGGGGGGGCTGGATTGTTTATAGCAGGTGCCAATGAATTTTAATGCAACAAACAATAACAAACAAAATAACGGCTAATATAGGCTACATCATTGAAAATGCACGTTACTAAATGTTTAGCGTTATACACCAATGCAAGCACCCAATAACCCAATAAAGCTTCGGTCATAATGTCCGGTGAAAATAATTCCCTCTAAGCACAATTTGATTATTTGAATTGTATTAAAATAGGCTAAAATGAAATAGCCTATGCGATGAACGAAACAATCATTACATTTGTTTCATCGTTGCTTCACCAAACAGGTATAATAATGACAACGATGTGTCAGCGGGAGCTTAGTTCTGGATTTGCGAGAGCATGCAGCTGCAGAGCCACAGAACCCACCAGCTGTGCCTGCACAGTGCAATACTCCAATTCAGCCATTGGCAATTCAGTTGTTGGGTGGGGTGCGCTGCTGAGCGGTCCCCAGACCGGTGCTGAAAACACCGCTTGTCTGCGGCTCTGCAGCTGCATGCTCTCGCAAATCCAGCAGAAAGTCGTTGGGAGGTGGAGTTAGTCGTCACGCAAACCCACGATAATGTTGCCGTCTCTCTCTGCCAAATTTCTCAGTTCTTCGCTTGATATAATTAATACAAATGTCCAATATAACGGAATTCGTAATGTATTTTATATATAAATAAAATAAAAAAACATAACTGGGAGGGGGGCTTAGAGGGGGCTAAGCCTTTTTCAGAGGGAGCTTAAGCCCCTGCTAGCCCCTCCCCCCTGACGCCACTGGGTGAAGGGGGTATTAGTGGTGAAGGGAGTATTAGTGGTGAAGGGGGTATTAGTGGTGAAGGGGGTATTAGTGGTGAAGGGGGTATTAGTGGTGAAGGAGGTATTAGTGGTGAAGGGGGTATTAGTGGTGAAGGGGGTATTAGTGGTGAAGGAGGTATTAGTGGTGAAGGGGGTATTAGTGGAGGTCAGGCAGGAGGTCAGAGTACATAACCCTGTGGATGGTAGAAGAGAAGGTGAACATTACAAATTACATATCTATAGATACTATGTATATCTGTAAATATCCTACTCTCACTAGTTACACTGCTGGACAGTATGAATACTACCATACTGTCTTTACACCTGTATCACTGCACATATTATACTACAACTCTGTACAAACATCTGATTACCACCAGTACACTCAGTAGTACTAATTTGTATGTTTTATACCCCGTTTAATCACCTGTTCATTGTATATTACTGTTACATTTGCACTCTGGTTGGATGCTTCTTTTCGTTGTACTGTACTTGTGCTGTATAATGCCACATTATTTGAATCTAATCTAAAAAGGCCCCCTCTTAGTTGTGAGGATTAGACTTCTATATTTATTTTATTCAACCAGGCAGGTAAATTACAGTAAGAACAAATTCGTATTTACAATGATGGCCTGACAAGAGGACAAAAGGGTAAAAAAAAGTATTCAAGAATTTTAAAACAAAATTTTTTATAAACTAGAGCTGGGCCGTTAACGGCGTTAACGTGCTGCGTTAACGCGATACTAATATTGCACGATAATATAATTGACGCAATTTTTTTTTTTTACATTTTTCTTTTTTTTTACCTTTATTTACCCAGGGTAGGTTCGCTGAGCACAGATGCTCTTTTTCAGGAACGCCCTGCTTCACATTCACACAGTTCCATTCACACCTGGGAGCTGCCCAGTACAACCACAGTTGACACAATTGGCCACTGAGCAACTCCACTGGAGCAGTTGATTTGCATTGGCAGGGTTTGGCCCTGTCTGGCACCCAACGGGAAAAATATTATAGGCACTATAAGTAAACACCACTACATAAAACAAGCTGGTCTGCCTGAGTGACTGGTGGAAGAAGGAGAAATAGAGATTGGACTGATTGAGTCAAGCCATGTCACATAGTTCAAGTTTGAAATGCTTCTTTCTGTTTTGCTCCTGAGAGTGTGCTAGATACTGTACTGTACTGGTAATATTATTTATTTGTATTAACTTCTGAATAAAACAACTTATTAAACACAAGTACATCTTATTGAACATTATTTTGATATTTCATTACCAATTATCATAGCAAAACAGCTTTTTCAAACAGTCTGTAATGCATTTTGGAAACGGGAGATGGGCTCATGGTGTAATGGGCCACCTGGCCTGAGAAACATAAGGAGGAAAGAAAAAGTAAGGACTTAGTATACCTCTAGTATAAACCAAAAAGAACAATTCAGATAAGACTATTGGATACAGACGATACATACATCACAGAGGTAAGAAACAGATGATACATACATCACAGAGACAGATGATACATACATCACAGAGGTAAGAGACAGATGATACATACATCACAGACGTAAGAAACAGATGATACATACATCACAGAGGTAAGAGACAGATGATACATACATCACAGAGGTAAGAGACAGATGATACATACATCACAGAGGTAAGAGACAGATGATACATACATCACAGAGGTAAGAGACAGATGATACATACATCACAGAGGTAAGAAACAGATGATACATACATCACAGAGGTAAGAAACAGATGATACATACATCACAGAGGTAAGAGACAGATGATACATACATCACAGAGGTAAGAGACAGATGATACATACATCACAGAGACAGATGATACATACATCACAGAGACAGATGATACATACATCACAGAGGTAAGAGACAGATGATACATACATCACAGAGGTAAGAGACAGACGATACATACATCACAGAGGTAAGAGACAGATGATACATACATGACAGAGGTAAGAGACAGATAATACATACATCACAGAGACAGATGATACATACATCACAGAGGTAAGAGACAGATGATACATACATCACAGAGGTAAGAGACAGACGATACATACATGACAGAGGTAAGAGACAGATGATACATACATGACAGAGGTAAGAGACAGACGATACATACATCACAGAGGTAAGAGACAGATGATACATACATCACAGAGACAGATGATACATACATCACAGAGACAGATGATACATACATCACAGAGGTAAGAGACAGATGATACATACATCACAGAAGAGGTAGAGAACCTGTCACAGTGGTGTCAGGAGAACTGCCTCTCCCTGAACGTCAGCAAAACAAAAGAGATGATTGTGGACTTCAGGAGGTCGGGGGTCAAGGACTACAGCCCCCTCAGCATCAACGGGGCACCGGTTGAGAGAGTGAACAGTTTCAAGTACCTCGGAGCCTACATATCCGAGGACTTGACATGGACCACACACATTGACAGTGTTGTGAAGAAGGCACGACAACGCCTCTACTTCCTCAGGCGCCTAAGGAAGTTCCAAGTCAGTCAGAAGATCCTTAGGAACTTCTACTCATGTACAATAGAGAGCATCCTGACTGGCAACATCACCTCCTGGTTTGGGAATAGCACTGCACAAGACCGTAGCAGACTACAAAGAGTGACACGTTCAGCCGAACGCACAATTGGAGGGGGGCTTCCCACCCTCCAGAACATTTACAACAAGCGGTGCAAGGGGAAGGCTAAGAGAATTATTAAGGACTCGAGCCACCCGAACAACTGCCTCTTTGAACTGCTGCGGTCAGGCAAGCGATACCGGAGTCTTAAGGCGAGCACAGAAAGACTCAGAAGAAGCTTCTATCCCCAGGCCATCAGGCTGCTAAACGAACAATAAACACTATGCAACAACCATCAAATGCACACAGCACACACACCCACACGCACACACTCACTTAAACAAACAACACACTGCAGCACCCACTCTCCACACTTTAGATCACACAAACACACTTTATATTTATTGATAAAGGATTTGCACTACAACTCGTACACCTACTGTAAATTGTACCTAAATTGCACCTCATCCCATTTCTGCCTTGCACTATATAGTATTGTATATTAGTACACTGCACAGTATTGTATATTATATGGTAACTCAGTTACGTCTATTCTGCATCGAACATTGTACATATGTCTATACTGAACACTGTGACCTCATTTTTTTTACTTCTAATTTACATGCTATACTATGTTATTTTATTTCATACTTATCTTGTCTTGCACAGTCTCTGGAGCGTAACAGTAAGAAGCATTTTGTATAAAAGTATTCTGTACTTCTGTATGACAACTATTAAAGAAACTTGAAAACTTGAGGTAAGAGACAGATGATACATACATCACAGAGACAGATGATACATACATCACAGAGGTAAGAGACAGATGATACATACATCACAGAGGTAAGAGACAGATGATACATACATCACAGAGACAGATGATACATACATCACAGAGCTAAGAGACAGACGATACATATGTAACGGTTGTGACATCGCCACCTCAAACTTCGATGCCCCGAGGGAGTTTCGAACCCGGGTCTCCCACGCCGCAGGCAACAGCACAGAGCGCTATAGCAAGAAGTGAACTCACTGCTTTGTAACGTGTCTATCTGTCTTTTGAGGATGAGAGTGAGTTTAACCCATAGCACCGCTACTCACCCCAGCCCTTTGTGACTGCGCTCCGCGGTACCATCCGTTACACATACATCACAGATGTACATGTCGGGCAGCATGTGGAAGTGTCCTTGAGCAAGACACTTAACCCCTCATTGCTCCTGATGTGCAGGTTGGCACCTTGCATGGTTGCCTCCGCCATCGGTGTGTGAATGTGTGAGTGAATGGGTCAAAATGTGAGGAACAAATTGTAAAGCGATTTGGATAAAAACGCTATATAAATGCAGCCATTTACCATTTACAATTTATGATACATACATAATAATAATAATAATAATAATAATAATAATAATAATAATAATAATAATAATAATAATAATAATAATAATAATAATAATAATAATAATAATAATAATAATAATAATAATAATAATAATAATAACAACAACAACAACAATAATAATAATAATAATAATAATAATAATAATAATAATAATAATAATAATAATAATAATAATAATAATAATAATAATAATAATAATAATAATAATAATAATAATAATAATAATAATAATAATAATAATAATAATAATAATAATAATAATAATAATAATAATTGTTCTGAAGGATCAGATTAAACCGAATATATATATTTATTTATATATATATATTTAATTGTATTTGTATATCCCCTGATATCCCTTGTATATTCCTTGTACAATATGCATTGAATATCCCTTCTAGTCTACTGAACATCCCATAATAGTCTCCATTCTACCATTGGACGAGACCTTGGTGCCAGGTCGCCATACCCCTCAGACCAGGTTCAATCGTACCGCTCAACATGTATGGACAAGTCCTAGTTCCGCGTAGGAATATGTCTACCGCACCACTAATGGTACTATTTGTTCATAGTGCGTATATATACTGCGCTATTAAAGTAGAGCTTTCTTTTTAGTCCAGTTCCTTACCCTCCAACAGAGTGACAGACGCAAAAGCCTCCCCGCGAACCACGTGTGGGCAGTAAGGCCAATTCGGCCCAGTATCGGCATTGAGACATCGTGTATATTAATATTTGAATAGTCATATTTGGCACTATATCGTCGAGTTGGACGTATTCTATTAAGCTAATAATAGTCTATTCATATGTAGTGCCTCGTGCGGTAAGAGTTCTATAGTAATCAGCACCCCCATCGTTTCGGGCATCAGCTGGACGCTTATCCAGGGTGGTTGACCCCACGTGAAGCTGCACCCGAGGAGCTCCAGGCCAAAGAGCGAGTGGACCTGTATATTGGATTATTCTACCGACGACGGCTAGCCTTCCCCGGCTTGGATTATGCTTTGAGTACTTTGATTATTCTATGGATAAAGGCCAACACTGCGGTGTGTTGGAAATACCCCCCCCGGAGAGGACGACAGGTGAGAAGACGCTCTACACGACGAGGTCGCCTCACGTCTCTCCATCGTGGACCGGAGGACGCCGGCCACAGAGAGTCCAACTGCTTTCATCTGTGGATCGAGGATCGCTGGGCACCGGGTCGCACGACTGTGGGCTCTCCCAGGATACCTTCGGCCAGACGGGATACAGCCAGACTCTACCCCCCCCCCTCCAGCTGTCCTACAAGCAGTCGGAACCTTCCCCTAGTGTATCCAGCTATATAATCATTCAAGTATCATTGCTATTGTTCCCTAAATATTCCAGGTTGTATATTTGCTTCCTGCGCAATCAGAGATTGGACATTCGATATTGATCTACCTACGAATACTCATTTGCCATAAAAGTGCATACTATTTCAAATCATAAATGTAATTAAGTGATTGTTGTACATACCTTTTGCTATGTATTATTATTAAACGCAGACTTTCGACTTGGTACATTTGTGTTGGATCCGTTTCATCAGGTGGGAGTGTTTATCATAATTATTTATACCTAGTACTGGGTGGCCAGAGTCTAAAGTACAAGAGGTAGTGGTAGTAAGTATCATATCTAACAATACAGTCAGGGAATTGTACCCCTCAGTTACAATTGGTCCTTCGAGCCGGAGGGTAATCAGTGTAATATTAATATAGTGTTATTAATATTAAAATGGCCTATGATGAACACTCCACGAAACGATCCTCCTAACCAACAACGCCTGCGGCGCAAACGACAGCTCCCTCAGTACCTAGAGGCTTACGCTGTCAGTCAACAACCTAGTCTTCTACCAACAGTAAACGCGGTAAAACTAGAAAGTAAAATTATGTCTAACCCTAACGACCAGGCTACCCCGACCATAGAGGCCCCTATGGGTTCTAACGTAACTGACCCAGCTCACGGTGGGGACCAGGGGGAACCAGACATGACTTTACACCCCGCCAATACCGAAGAAGTAGTCCCCGACGAGTCCCGGGAGGAAGACAACACTACAGAGAGAGAACTCGGCACGGAAGAAGATGAGGAGAGCACCGTGGAGATAGAGCTCCAAGACTCCGCACGGAGTACCCCTAGGGACGGCTCCCCTATACAACCGTCTTCTCCCAGCGAGGCAGAGAGGACACTACAGCAGGCATTCCTCGTCAGCCTGAAAGCCTCTACTGAACGCGATAGACTCCAGGGTGAACGCGATCGATTGCAGATACAGCAACGGAGCGAAGAAGAGCACATACGCCTGGAAATAAGACGCATTCAGATGGAAGAGAATATGGCAAGAGACCGGGCCGACGCCCAGCGCGCCGCCACCGGTGCCCAGAGAGAATCGGATCTCACCAAGCGCGAAGCCGAGCGCGACAGAGCACAAGCGCAACTAATAGAACAGCTGATCAGAAGGACAACACCCCCTCCCTCCACCAGAGGCTCCAGGAACTCGTCTAGACATCACTCCAGGGCGGCATCCCCTAGCCGAGTAAGCAACCCTGAACTTGACCAACAGACGAGGTTTATACCCCCCGCAGACCCCCTTCCCCAACCGGTCCAAGCGAGACCCAGCCACCGGGAAGGAGCAGCATACACTGCGGAGAGGCTAAATCAGAGACTACAAGCCCTGGATGACCTAACGGAAGACGAAGAGGAAGAGGAGGAGAACCACGCCCGACGACAGCACAGTACTCTACCGGACCAGGAGGTCCAGTACAGCCCAGGCTATACCCCCGCGGAGCTGCGCTACAGACCCCCGACGCTATTCACGGGTGAGCACGACGCACGACCCGCACCGAGGAACAGCACCTGGACCAGCGGGCCATGGTACACAGCCGGTACCAGCCCACGCCAAGGAGCAGGAGGAGACTCGCCTAGGAGGCCTCTCCCCCAACGCTCGCCGATGTATCAACAATCCGCGTCATACATTGGCACACCTATGGTACCAGACTTCACCCAGGAGAACCGGGCCCAGTATACGGAGCTCCGCATGTGTCTGGAGACAATGTTGGTGGATGTCATTGATGAACGCCATAAATACGCGATACTACTGAAGCATTTAAAGGTACCCCGCGCGCACAACATAGCGCTCGCCTACGCCACTTCCACGACCCCATACACCGCAGCGCATCCAGGAGATCAGGCACATCGACCGCCTACCCCCAGCAACAGACAATCGAGCACTGGACGACCTGTCCATCAGAGTGCAGTCCCTAGTAGGGATGCTGGGAGCGCAGAGGGAAAAGGGTAGGCATGAACTATACGCCAACTCAAATGTAGAGAGGATCTTGGAGAAGCTACCGCCCGCCCGACAGGAGCGCTTTAGGCGGCAGAGAGACCACCGATACCCTAATGGCCCCGAACCGAACCTCCTCGATCTAGCCGACTTCCTGGCGAGAGAAGTCAGCAGCTTACGGCTAGATACATTCGGACGGAGCACCCCTGGCTCCAGAGAAGGAACCAGGAGACTAAATGATGGAAGAAGATCGGTGACTGTCATGCACCAATCGGAGTCAGTGCCAAGCAGTAGGAGCCACAGTACCCCCTCAAGAAAGGAGAAGTGGAAGATAGTGTGCCCCTACTGTGAGAAAGAACACTGGCTGTCACAATGTGACTCATTCCCCAAGATGAATGCGGAGGAAGCGAGTCAATGGATAAAGTCCAACAGACGCTGTTTTCGCTGTGCGCGATCACACATGGCAGCCGAATGCCGCTTAAAGAAAAAGTGCAGTCGGTGCGATGGAGCCCATCTGGACATACTCCACGACAGTAACAGACGGCGGCCTCCACCCGCACCATCAAGCAGCAAAGCAAGCGTCATGTACATCGACCCCGCCAGCAGCAGCGGAGCCAGAGTGCTCTTAAAGGTAGTCCGTGTGACATTGAGCTACCAGAATAAAGTCATGGACACTTACGCCGTCCTTGATGACGGGTCAGAGAAGACCCTTCTGCTCGCGTCCGCTGCGGCCCAGCTAGGGCTGCGGGGGAGCGAAAACCAAATGACAATTCGGACAATAAGAAGAGATTTGAAAACGATAAAGGGCGAGAATGTCTCATTCTCTATCGCAGCAAGCGGCCAGCCCGAGCGACGGTACAGGATTACAGACGCTTTCACCAGCCAAGAAATAGGACTCTCGCGGTACACATACCCCGTAGCCAAGCTGATGGAGAAATATGTACATCTACGCAAGCTACCGATCCCACTCATAGACGGTGCTACCCCGACACTGTTGATAGGCTCCGACCATGCAGACCTCATTGTCCCGATAGACCGGGTTCATACCGGACCCAGAGGCTGTCCTGCAGCAGTCGAGACCCGCCTAGGATGGACTCTCCAAGGCCCACTCGCCAAATCTCTCAACCGAACCACAGCCACTAGCTGTCTCCACTCCCGAGTCACAGAGGGAGACACCGCACTCCTGCAGCATGTAGAGAGGCTATGGACCTTAGAACAAATGCCCTTTAAGAACGAAAAGAAAGACATTCGCTCTAAAGACGACATCTACGCCATTAACCCCCTCGAGACGGGAACAAAGAGAGTCCCAGTCAGCGGCGTGTTGAGATACGCCACGCCACTCCTGCGGCGGGAAGGGATGCCTACCTTTCACGCAAAGAAGGACGCCACAGAGCGGTACCTACTAAACACAGAGCGGCGCTTAGCCAAGGACCCCGCCCAAGAAAGTGTATACCGCGCTGAGATTGAGAAGCTCATCACAGCGGGACACGTCACAAAGATTGACATTAAAGAGGCCGACCAGACGACTGAATCGTGGTACGTGCCCCACCACAAGGTTCATCACAACGGCAAAGACCGCATCGTGTTTAACTGCAGCTACCAGATCGGATCCCAAAATCTGAATAAAGAGCTATTGCCCGGTCCTACACTCGGCCCCTCCCTACTAGGCGTACTACTCCGCTTCCGCCAGGACAAGGTGGCTATCAGCGGGGATATCAAAGGGATGTTCCTGCAGGTGAGATTAGTAGAGGAGGACAAGCCCCTGTTGCGGTTCCTATGGAGAGAGAGGCCAGGAGATGAGCACCCAGCCATCTACCAATGGGAAGTCCTCCCTTTCGGAACTACATGCAGCCCATGCTGTGCTACATTTGCACTACAGAGACATGTCGCAGAGGACCCAGCAGCGGACGAAGAGGTCCGACACAGTGTGAAGAACAGCTTCTACGTAGATAACTGTCTACAAAGCGTTTCGACCCAGGAAGAAGCCGAGGCTCTCCTACATAAACTCCGCGCCTCTCTGATCAAAGGCGGCTTTGATCTCAGGCAGTGGGCCAGCAGCGATCCGCACGTACTGCGCAGCCTCTCCTCCGAGGACAAGGCAGCGAGCAGCGAGACCTGGATGGCCACAATCCCAGGAGAAGCCCAAGAGATGACACTAGGACTAGTGTGGCGCTTCAAAACAGATTCGCTCCACTATAGACACAAACCCCTGACCACGGAGCAGGGAAGGTCGACGGCAATACCGACCACCAGACGGAGTGTGTACAGAACACTCGCCCGACAATATGACCCGTTAGGATGTATACTACCGTACACCACCAGGGCAAAGATGATTGTACGAGCATTGTGGGACAAGGACCAGGGCTGGGATGACCCCATTCCCGCACACCTTGCATCCACCTGGAGAGAGTGGGAGATGGAACTCCACTCACTCCCAGGCGTTAATATACGCCGAAGCTACTTCCCACCCACGGTGAGGCCAGAGACATGTAAAATGGATTTACACGTCTTCAGTGACGCCTCCGAGGTCGCCTACGGATCAGTAGCCTACTTGCGGGCCCAAGAAGAGGGGGGAGAGATCTACACAGCATTCATCCTCGCCCGCTCGAGAATAGCCCCACGCAAGCAACAGTCTATCCCACGTCTAGAGCTCTGCGCAGCCCTCGCAGGAGCGCATCTAGCCACGCTCATCCAACGTGAGCTCACCATTCCGGTGCATAGAACAATCCTGTGGTCAGATTCCACGACAGTACTCGCCTGGATCAAATCGGATTCATGCAAATACAAAGTCTTCGTGGGAGTCAGAGTCACTGAGATTCAAGAGTTAACCGGAGAGTTAACCGGAGAAGCAAACTGGCGCTATGTTGATACAAAACACAACCCAGCTGACGTCATCACCCGGGGAATGTCCCTAGATGACTTAACCCGTCATAACATCTACAGTGACGGACCAGCATTCCTCAAGCTCCCGGAAGGAGATTGGCCCACGCCCACCCCGAGGGAAGCAAGTGACGAGGAGGCTGAGAATAAGAAACCCATGTTCTGTGGATTGAGCACTGTTGTCTCCGCAGACCCCAACATAGACGATTGCATTACCATAGAGAGTGCGCAGCAACGGACATTCCTGCGGCACCACCCAGAGATTAAGTCCCCCGCTGATATGTCAGCAGCTGACTACGAGGAAGCAGAACTGCTTCTACTGCAACGAGCCCAGAGAGACTCGTTCCCCGATGAACTAGACTGTCTACAGGGAGGAAAGCCCGTCCCATCAGACAGCAGATTGATTCATCTGGCCCCCGAGAGTGACACACATACCCTCATCAGAGTGGGTGGTCGCCTGCGGAGAGCCCCCAATTTACCGGATGACATTAAGTACCCGATCGTATTGAACAGCCGACACAAGGTCACAGAGCTGATTATAAAGAAATACGACGAGGATGTACACCACGCAGGAGCAGAGAGAGTCTTCGCGGAAATCAGACGTCGTTACTGGATACTTCAAGGAAGAGAGGCGGTGCGACGCTTCCAGCGAACCTGTCTAGACTGCCGAAAGTGGCGCGCGCAGCCCAGCATACCACGGATGGCTGACCTACCTCCATGTCGCCTCCGACTCGGCGACAAGCCATTCCACTCAACAGGCATGGACTGTTTTGGCCCGCTGCACATAAAGAAAGGAAGAGGCACCGAGAAGCGGTGGGGTATTGTATTCAAATGCATGACCACCAGAGCGATACATATCGAGCTCCTTCCGACCATGAGCGCAGACTCATTCCTTATGGCCTTCCGAAGATTCACATCACGGAAAGGAAAACCGTCTACATTATTGTCCGATCACGGGACAAACTTCAAAGGCGGAGAAAGAGAGCTGAGGGAGAGCTTCCAAGCTATGGGCCCAGAACTTAAGACCCACCTCGCTCCAGCCCAGATTGACTTCCAATTCAACCCCCCAAACGCACCCCACTTCGGTGGAACTTGGGAACGAGAAGTACGTTCTATAAAGACAGCCCTGTACGCAGTACTTGGGGCCCAGACTGTGGCGGAAGAAGTCCTAATGACAGTCCTCACGGAGATTGAGGGAGTATTGAACTCAAAGCCCCTCGGTTACGTCTCCAGTGATGTAGCAGATGTCGACCCAGTCACCCCCAACACCCTCCTGATGGGGCGGCTAGATCCCGCGTTACCCCAGACAATGTACCGGCCTGAAGAAGCGAACGGCCGACGAATGTGGAGGTACAGCCAAGTATTAGCCGACAAGTTTTGGAGCAGTTTCCTACTGCACTACCTACCGTCTCTACAGACCCGCCAGAAGTGGGTAAAAGAGAGAGACAATTTGACGGAAAGAACAGTCGTCATGATTATTGACCAGTCACTACCCAGAGCTATGTGGCCGGCTGGCCGCGTAAGCAAAGTGATCACCGGTGCCGATGGCAAGGTCCGAGCAGCTGAAGTACTCGTCCAGGGGCGCATTTACACCCGTCCTGTGGCGAGGCTCATAGAACTGCCCCGACTCCCAGACACAATCGATGATGACCATGACCCTATGACTTTGTGAGTTGACTGACCCTTACAGCGAACCCTTGAGTGGTAGACAGTGCGGTTAATCTGTCTCTGCTTAACTAATTGGGTTGGGACCAATTAGGGGGCGGCTGTTCTGAAGGATCAGATTAAACCGAATATATATATTTATTTATATATATATATTTAATTGTATTTGTATATCCCCTGATATCCCTTGTATATTCCTTGTACAATATGCATTGAATATCCCTTCTAGTCTACTGAACATCCCATAATAGTCTCCATTCTACCATTGGACGAGACCTTGGTGCCAGGTCGCCATACCCCTCAGACCAGGTTCAATCGTACCGCTCAACATGTATGGACAAGTCCTAGTTCCGCGTAGGAATATGTCTACCGCACCACTAATGGTACTATTTGTTCATAGTGCGTATATATACTGCGCTATTAAAGTAGAGCTTTCTTTTTAGTCCAGTTCCTTACCCTCCAACAGAGTGACAGACGCAAAAGCCTCCCCGCGAACCACGTGTGGGCAGTAAGGCCAATTCGGCCCAGTATCGGCATTGAGACATCGTGTATATTAATATTTGAATAGTCATATTTGGCACTATATCGTCGAGTTGGACGTATTCTATTAAGCTAATAATAGTCTATTCATATGTAGTGCCTCGTGCGGTAAGAGTTCTATAGTAATCAGCACCCCCATCGTTTCGGGCATCAGCTGGACGCTTATCCAGGGTGGTTGACCCCACGTGAAGCTGCACCCGAGGAGCTCCAGGCCAAAGAGCGAGTGGACCTGTATATTGGATTATTCTACCGACGACGGCTAGCCTTCCCCGGCTTGGATTATGCTTTGAGTACTTTGATTATTCTATGGATAAAGGCCAACACTGCGGTGTGTTGGAAATACCCCCCCCCGGAGAGGACGACAGGTGAGAAGACGCTCTACACGACGAGGTCGCCTCACGTCTCTCCATCGTGGACCGGAGGACGCCGGCCACAGAGAGTCCAACTGCTTTCATCTGTGGATCGAGGATCGCTGGGCACCGGGTCGCACGACTGTGGGCTCTCCCAGGATACCCTCGGCCAGACGGGATACAGCCAGACTCTACCCCCCCCCCCTCCAGCTGTCCTACAAGCAGTCGGAACCTTCCCCTAGTGTATCCAGCTATATAATCATTCAAGTATCATTGCTATTGTTCCCTAAATATTCCAGGTTGTATATTTGCTTCCTGCGCAATCAGAGATTGGACATTCGATATTGATCTACCTACGAATACTCATTTGCCATAAAAGTGCATACTATTTCAAATCATAAATGTAATTAAGTGATCGTTGTACATACCTTTTGCTATGTATTATTATTAAACGCAGACTTTCGACTTGGTACATTTGTGTTGGATCCGTTTCATCAGGTGGGAGTGTTTATCATAATTATTTATACCTAGTACTGGGTGGCCAGAGTCTAAAGTACAAGAGGTAGTGGTAGTAAGTATCATATCTAACAATACAGTCAGGGAATTGTACCCCTCAGTTACAATAATAATAATAATAATAATAATAATAATAATAATAATAATAATAATAATAATAATAATAATCAATTTATTTTATATAGCGCCTTACATTAGGAATCTCAAAGCGCTTTACATACATATAGCATACAGACAAACACAGTACAGGGACAAACACAGTACATGGACTTTGACAATGACAACATAGTGGGGATAATACAGAGAGAGGGAGACACCTTAGGGACAAGACAGATAATTTGTTTTAATAAATAATAATACTAAAGTATAGGTGTGTACAGATGTGAAAATGTAAGTGATGCAGGGGTTGGGGGGTCAGGAGTGAGGGTATGCAAGATTGAACAGGTGGGTCTTGAGGTGGGACTTAAATGTTTCTACAGATGGGGCTTCTTTGATGTGTAATGGGAGTTGATTCCAGAGTCGGGGAGCAGCGGAGGAGGAGAATGATTTGTTTTCTGTGGACTTAAGGCGGTAATGTGGTGTGCTCAGAAGGGCTAAGTTGGATGAGCGGAGTGAGCGGGAGGGAGTGTAGTGTTGAAGAAGGTTGTAGATGTAATCAGGTGCTAGGGAGTGGAGGGCTTTGTAAGTGAGGAGACAGATCTTAAAGTCAATCCTATACTTGACAGGGAGCCAGTGAAGTGAGGAGAGGACAGGTGTGATGTGGGAGAATTTGGGGCAGCGGGTGATGATGCGGGCTGAGGTGTTCTGAATTAGTTGAAGTTTATGGAGGGATTTAGATGTTGAGCCAATGAGTAATGCATTACAGTAATCTAGATGGGAGAAAATGAGGGCATGAACCAGCTTTTCAGTGTCGGAGGGGGACAGTAGTGGTCTAATGCGTGAAATGTTCCTGAGGTGAAAGTAGCATGTATTGGTGATGTTGTTGATGTGTGGTTCGAATGTTAGTTTGGGGTCAAAAAGAACACCCACGTTTTGCATTGTGGGGGAGGGGAGGATAGAGTGGTTGTTGATGGATATGGAGCAGTCAGGGTTTTTACGGAGAAGGTGAGGTGTGCCCATTACAAGGATTTCAGTTTTAGTGCTATTGAGTTGGAGAAGGTTGTGGTTCATCCAGATTTTTATTTCAGAGAGGCAGGAGGAGAGGGCAGTAGTAGCAGCAGTGGTGTCGGGAGGGGAGTGAATGTATAACTGCATGTCATCGGCGTAGCAGTGGTATTGAAGACCATGTGTTCTGAAAATGTGGCAGAGGGGTAACATATAGAGGGAGAAGAGTATGGGACCAAGGACTGAGCCTTGGGGGACACCAGATGTAACGGGGAAAGAAGTTGAGGTATGACTGTCCATGGTAGTGAATTGCTGTCTGTCTGATAGATAGGAGTGAAATAGGTGGAGAGCTGAGCCTGTGATGCCAACTGTGTGTTCTAAACGGGAGAGTAGGATGTTGTGATCAATGGTGTCAAAAGCAGCGCTGAGGTCGAGGAGGATGAGTATGGAGAGAAAACCGGAATCTGAATTTAGCAGGATATCGTTGGTGACTTTAGCAAGAGCAGATTCTGTGCTGTGGTGTTTTCGGAAGCCTGATTGAAAGGGTTCAAAAAGGGAGTTGTTCTCTAGGTGGGTGTGGAGCTGGTTGGAGATAATCTTTGTGTTTTGGATAGAAATGGTAGGTTGGAAATTGGTCTGTAATTACTGAGGGTATTCAGATCAAAATTGGGTTTCTTGATGAGGGGGATGACAGCTGCTGTTTTCAGTAATGGGGGGAAAACACCAGATGAGAGGGATGTGTTGATGATGTGTGTGATGGGGGGGCTGAGGGCAGAGATGCAAGATTTTGTGAGAGAGGAGGGGATAGGGTCATGGAGACATGTTGTGGGTTTGGATTGCATTATAGTCTTGGTGACAGTATCTTCAGTGAGGTGTGAGAGTTTGGTGCCTGTGAATATAGGATCTGGGGGGCTCAGTCCTCGGCCCCCTGCTCTTCATCTGCTACATTCTCCCCCTTGGTCACATCATACGTAAATACCACCTCAACTTCCACTGCTACGCTGACGACACCCAAATCTACATCAGTACACAATCCCCCCACAGCCCTCCCCTCAGTCACATCGAATCCTGCATCACTGAACTCCAAACCTGGATGACCCATAACCTCCTCAAATTAAACAGTGACAAGACGGAACTTTTCATCATCGGCACCAAAACCACCCTCACCAGATCCGGACCCATCACACTCATCATCAATGACTCCACCATCACTCCTTCCCCCCTAATCCGCAACCTCTGTGTCATCCTCGACTCCACCCTCTCATTTGACCCCCATGTCCGCTCTATTGTAAAAACATCTTAAAAAAAATCCGTCACTGCCTCTCCCCCCCTGCTGCTGAATCCCTCATACACGCCTTCATCTCCTCCCGCCTGGACTACTGTAACTCCCTCCTCACTGGCATCACCTTCCGCTCCCTCCACAAACTGCAGATGGTCCAGAACTCAGCCACCCGCCTCCTCCTCACTAACACCCGGTCCCGTGAACACATCACTCCTGTCCTCCACTCCCTCCACTGGCTCCCGATCATGGAACGCATCAACTTCAAAACACTACTCCTCACCTTCAAAGCCCTCCATAGCCTGGCCCCCCCCTACCTGACTGACCTCCTTCTCCCCTACCACCCCACCCGTTCCCTCCGGTCCTCTTCCACTGTTTCCCTCACTGTCCCGTCATCCAAACTTTTTGGTGACCGGGCTGTTTCACGAGCTGCACCCCGACTCTGGAACACCCTCCCTCAGACTGTCCGAGACTCTCCCTCACTCTCCACCTTTAAATCCAGACTACAAACCTACCTGTTCTCCCAAGCATACAACCTTCCTTACCCATAACCACCCTCCTCCAACCTACCACCTCCCTTTCCCCGTCCATACTTTCTCTCCCTCTCCTGCCCCCCCCCCCTCCCCTCGGTTTCCTTACTTCCCTGACTGTTCCCCTACTAGACTCTGTATCTGTTACTTGTTACCCGTGGTTGTATGTCCTCCGTTTTCATACTGTTGCTTATTCCCTGTGGTTCTTTGTTTCTTTGTTCATTTGTTTTGCTCAATGTCAGCATATTTGGGTTCCTGAAAAGCGCTTTATAAATTAAATGTATTATTATTATTATTATTATTATTATTATTATTATTATTATTATTATTATTATTATTATTATTATTATTATTATTATTATTATTATTATTATTATTATTATTATTATTATTATTATTATTATTATTATTAGTAGTAGTAGTAGTAGTCCTACAGGTAGTTTAACAGCAGTCCTACAGGTAGTTTTGATGTCAGTCCTACAGGTAGTTTTACAGCAGTCCTACAGTTAGTTTTACAGCAGTCATACAGGTAGTTTTGACATTAAAGGAAGTCACATTAAATCCAGCAAATGTTTTTTCTAACCTAATATGAATTGGAAATGCAATTGTGCCTTCAAAGCAAATCGATTTAATATTGGCACATAATTAATTATGAATATATGTAATGTCTACCTCCTCATACTATACTTGTCATCTGTACTTGTGCTCTCTCTCTATATATTTATTTTTAACTAAACGTATGAACTGTCAGCAGTCCTACAGGGAGTTTGATGTCAGTCCTACAGGGAGTTTTACAGCAGTCCTACAGGTAGTTTTGATGTCAGTCCTACAGGTAGTTTTACAGCAGTCCTACAGGTAGTTTTGATGTCAGTCCTACAGGTAGTTTTGAAGTCAGTCCTACAGGTAGTTTTACAGCAGTCCTACAGGTAGTTTTACAGCAGTTCTACAGATAGTTTTGATGTCAGTCCTACAGGTAGTTTTACAACAGTCCTACAGGTAGTTTTACAGCAATCCTACAGGTAGTTTTGATGTCAGTCCTACAGGTAGTTTTGATGTCAGTCCTACAGGTAGTTTTACAGCAGTCCTACAGGTAGTTTTACAGCAGTTCTACAGGTAGTTTTACAGCAGTCCTACAGGTAGTTTTGATGCCAGTCCTACAGGTAGTTTTGATGTCAGTCCTACAGGTAGTTTTGACAGCAGTCCTACAGGTAGTTTTGACAGCAGTCCTACAGGTAGTTTTGATGTCAGTCCTACAGGTAGTTTTGACAGCAGTCCTACAGGTAGTGTTGACAGCAGTCCTACAGGTAGTTTTGATGTCAGTCCTACAGGTCGTTTTGCCAGCAGTCCTACAGGTAGTTTAAGCACGGTGGTGTAGTGGTTAACACTGTCGCCTCACAGCAAGAAGGTCCAGGGTTCGATTCCCGCTTGGGGACCAGGTTTCCATGATGCCAGTTACCCAGGTGGGGTATCTCCCAGGCCTTTCTGTGTGGAGTTTGCATGTTCTCCCCCTGCTCGCAAGGGTTTCCCCCCGATAAGATAAACCCAATGGAAAAACATGCACAACAATAGATCGCTAATGCTGTGGCGTCCTTGACGAAGACGGACAGGAGCACTTGGATTGGTCCCCTGGCGCGGCTCACGTTGACGCCTGTCTGCTCCCGGCTGCCCTTGGGGGGGAAGGACGACGGGATGGGTTAATCGCAGATACGAATTGCATGCATGCATCGCATGTGTGCCGATTGATGACCTCTGAGCAGGTCCTAAATTATTATTAAATTATTAATTACAGCAGTCCTACAGGTAGTTTTGACAGTAATCCTACAGGTAGTTTTGATGTCAGTCCTACAGGTAGTTTTACAGCAGTCCTACATGTAGTTTTACAGCAGTCACAGAGGTAATTTTACAGCAGTCCTACAGGTGGTTTTGATGTCAGACCTACAGGTAGTTTTGACAGCAGTGCTACAGGTAGTTTTGACAGCAGTCCTACAGGTAGTTTAACAGCAGTCCTACAGGTAGTTTTGACAGCAGTCCTACAGGTAGTTTTGATGTCAGTCCTACAGGTGGTTTTACAGCAGTCCTACAGGTAGTTTTACAGCAGTCCTACAGGTAGTTTTGTTAGTAAACCTACAGGTAGTTTTGTTGTCAGTCCTACAGGTAGTTTTGACAGTAATCCTACAGGTAGTTTTGTTGTCAGTCCTACAGGTAGTTTTGATGGCTGTCCTACAGGTAGTTTTGTTGTCAGTCTTACAGGTCATTTTGTCAAATCGTATTCAGCAGGTCAATATGACAATTTGACAAATCTTTTTTATATATTTAAAGAAAATAGTTTTTTTAATAGTTCTAATTATAATACTTGGTTAAAGTATTGGTTAAATACATTGCCATGCATTTCAGTGGTAGCATACATTAACATAGTCAAGTGCAACAGAGTAATTAGAAAACATTCTTGAGCATTTAAAATCAATACATCCGTTAAGACAGCTGTATGACACCAGATGGCTGATGTGAATTGCTGACAATGCATTAGCCTGCGTGTGGATTTGTCAGAATAATGAGACCGTACTAAGGTTGCCGCGGTGATGTGAAATTTCCCATGACTAATTAACTCATGACAACACCGATATTACCAGTGATATAGGACATTTGACATAATGACGCTCAATATGTAAATCGGCTAAATTGATCCGGTGTGTCTAGTCTGTTTTTAATTCCTTTTTTTTTATTCCTCAATGTATCCATTTGGTACTCCACTCTGCAGACATGCTCTGCTCTCACTCTCTGTTTCTGACAATTTTTTCTCTCTGACTCTGTGTGTGTGTGTGTGTGTGTGTGTGTGTGTGTGTGTGTGTGTGTGTGTGTGTGTGTGTGTGTGTGTGTGTGTGTGTGTGTGTGTGTGTGTGTGTGTGTGTGTGTGTGTGTGCAGAGTCTGTGAGGCTTGTGAATGGATCTGGTCTGTGTTCAGGCAGAGTGGAGATGAAGTCTGATCAGGCATGGAGGTCACTATGTGAAGCTGACTTTGACAAGCAGGATGCAGAGGTGGTCTGTAGGCAGCTTGGCTGTGGGGATCCTTCACCCCTCCAGCGGGCGCTCTATGGAGAAGGAGAGGCTCCAATCGGGACCAAAGAACTCCAGTGTAAAGGCAATGAGTCCGGTCTCCTGGACTGTGTCACCTCAGACTCAGATAGAAACACCTGCTCACCTGGCAAGACTGTTGGCCTCCCCTGCTCAGGTATGGAAAACATTATGAATTACTCATTGTTTTAATTAGGATTTACGCTTTTAATAATGATATAACTGGTTTAAGTATAGTCTTTTCATTTATTTATTTACTGACTATATCCAAAACCTTATTTAATTTTTTTAATAAAAAGAAATATAGGTATGTCCCAATCAAGCTGATTTAATATTGAGTATTTGAGGTATGAACTCGGAATTGGCGGTGAAAGTTGATGCAGCATTATGCCGGCAGCCGGTATAGCCTTCGACACAGTCAACCATCAGATCCTCCTCGCGTCCCTCTCAGGAATGGGAGTGGATGGCTCTGCGCTGACATGGCTGACATCATACCTCAATGACCGCTCCTACCAAGTGTCATGGAGAGGGACTCTGTCTGCCACCCGCCTGCTGTGGACGGGTGTCCCCCAGGGCTCGGCCCTTGGACCCCTTCTCTTCTCCCTCTACACTAATTAACATTAACATTATCACGTCTCATGCCTTCTCGTATCATTGCTAAACGCGAAACACACATCAAACACCTCTGCAAGACCTTTTTCTTTCACCTCAGAAACATCACTAAACTCCGTTCCTCACTCACGCTGGCAGATTCCGAGAAACTCGTCCACGCTTTTGTTTCCTCCAGGCTGGACTATTGCAATGCACTCCTCATCGGGATCCCTAGTAAAAGCATTAAAAAACTGCAAACCATCCAGAATGTCGCTGCTAGGATCCTGATGAGGGTGCGCAAATATGATCACATCACCCCCACCCTCAGATCACTTCACTGGCTCCCCGTGGAACACAGGATTAAGTACATGGTCTCCCTCCTCACTCACCAGTGCGTACACGGTGGTGCCCCTGCCTACCTCAAGGAACTCCTCACCCCCCAGTCCTCCTCACGCTCCCTCCGCTCCGGCACAGCCTACCTCCTCAAAGCCCCCAGGACTAAGCTGCACACCATGGGCGATCGAGCCTTCTGCTCTGCCGCACCCAGACTATGGAATGCTCTCCCCATCCACCTGAGAGCACCACAATCCGTCGAGGCTTTTAAAAGGGGCCTAAAAACATTTCTTTTTAACAAGGCTTTTGCCTGAATTTTTCTTTTACTTTTCTTTTTACTTCTATTCATTTTATTATTATTTTATTTTACTTTTATGTTCTTCCATTTCATTGGTTGTTTTATTTATTTTAATTGTTTTATTCATCTAACTTTTTATCTTTATCTCCTGTAGCACTTTGAGATTCTCACATTCACTATGCAGGCGCTCCGACCGAACTGTAGGAGTCGCTGTTTACAACGACCAGGACCCACCCACCGGCTTTCCCACCCTCTAACACTGCCAATTGTGTTAGTATGATGGCCGGCCAAGCCGGAAGCAACGCCGAGAGCTGGGCTCGATACCAGTATCTCCTGCGTTGGTGACGAGCGCCTTGCCCGCTGCGCCACCCAGCCGCCCGACATTGGCGTATCTTAACATATTGGACCCACACTTCATTTAACAACACCTTGACCTCTTCTTCATAAAGTAACGCATGTTACAAGGTCACACACACTCTTGTCATCTATTCTTCTTTATTATTATTCCACCACTTTTTCACAATGCTACTCCTCCCAGAGCTTAGGATTGGCATTTGTTTGACAGTCACACTACACATACACATGAATGGACTCCCCACTGTAGCTGAATTATGAGATTTCACAGTTCTGACACATAGATAAATCTTGGCACATATTCAAATATGTAAGCTTTGACTTTTGTGGTCTTGCTGTTAGTGTAGGATCTATGAACTATGAACCTTCATCAACTACCCCTAGCACTCATATTCTAATATCTTTAACTGTTATAGTCCTGCTGTTATTATAGGCTCTATGAACTATGAACCTTTATCAACTACCCCTTGCACTCATATTCTAATATCTTTAACTGTTATGGTCTTGCATCAACTACCCCTTGCACTCATATTCTAATATCTATAACTGTTATGGTCTTGCATCAACTACCCCTTGCACTCATATTCTAATAGCTTTAACTGTTATGGTCTTGCATCAACTACCCCTTGCACTCATATTCTAATATCTTTAACTGTTGTGGTCTTGTGTTTATTATAGGCTCTATGAACAATGCGCCACTCCATTGAAATTCTTTGAGACTAGAAAGTGTCAGTTGAGATTTGAAGCCCGACACAGAATGACAAACAGATTAACAATACACTCACGCTGCTTCCCTCAGTTACCTATGATGTAAAATCAACTAGAGCCTTCTTGATCGTAATATCTACTCTATTGCGTTGTGTTCTATAGCTCTAAGTCTGTTACCAAAAACACTGTGTAATACGGCGGAGAAAAAGGAATCAATGAGAGGTTTCTATTTCCCAGATCTGATTTATTCAAAGTACAAGAATGATCTGGTTCAATCAATGAAAACGCAATGGTATTAGTGGAACAAAGCACTATGCCGCCAGTCACTAATATCAGACTAATAAAAAGTAGTTTAAGAGTAACAATCTTCAATGGAGCGTCGGTTGTGGATTCTTTTTTTTTTTTTAATTTTTTTTTATTATTGCAAAACAAAACTTATTAAAAGTCAGTACTCAACACACAATGTATAATGAAACTTTCAGTAAAGGTGGTTAAAATATATGCAAGTACAGAAACAGGATAAAACAAAAATAGTCAATAATAACATTTTAACCGTATACCGTGTATATCCAGCGA
The DNA here is from genome assembly GCF_963971535.1 of Notolepis coatsorum. NCBI lineage: Eukaryota > Metazoa > Chordata > Actinopteri > Aulopiformes > Paralepididae > Notolepis > Notolepis coatsorum. Next base: position 40,500 of record NW_028173216.1, on the reverse strand, counting down.
AGTTACAATTATATAAATGTTAGTATATAATATACCCCGAATACCTATTTTCTAAAACCCTACACACATATGCTCCAGCTCAAATCCCCCCCTCCCGGACCCCCTCTTGGATAGTACCTCCATTATCCCTCACTCCTAACCAGACATCACCATTATAGGCTAGCTTTTATTCTCTCCACCACTTCTAACCACATTAACATTTTGGATTCATTGAGCCCTAGAATTCTTGCTGTTGATATTTCTTGATATATCACATCAAGATATGTAAGAAACCACACTTTCCGGCACATTTTTTCCGGTTGAAACCAACGTGATGCAATCAGTTTTTTAGCTACTGTGATACCCGATAAAACCAATCTTTTTAGTTGTGGGTTCACTGCAAACTCAAAAACATCATTCAATAGCAATACCGCGGGGTGTACAGGTATATTCCAAAATACGAGTATTGATAATTGTTGGGACACATCTTCCCAGAATGTCTTAACTGGTGGGCAGTCCCAATACATGTGCATAAATGTTCCTTCGTCCCCATTTGTACATTGGGAGCATTTGGAGTTTTGTATAAGCCCCATTTTGCACAGCCTTATAGGAGTCAAGTATGTCCTGTGAATATAGTTCAGATTGATTTGTTGATGATCCGGGTTCCTTGATGTAAGTCGGACATTTGCCCAGGCTCCTTGCCAATCAAAGTCATTTTCCAGGTCTGGTATATCCCTCCTCCAGACATTGTCTAGTTGAAGGGTTTCGTACGAGGACGTTAGTAATTGTGAATAAAAACCTGATACAAGTTCAAGTTCAAGTTCTTTAATAGTTGTCATACAGAAGTACAGAATACTTTCATACAAAATGCTTCTTACTGTTACGCTCCAGAGACTGTGCTAGACAAGATAGTATCAAATAACATAATAACATAATATAGCATGAATTTAGAAGAAGAAAATGAGGTCACAGTTGTTCGGTATAGACATATGTACAATGTTCTGAGTTACCATATAATATACAATACACAACTATGCAGTGTACTAATGTACAGTACTATCTAGTGCAAAGCAGAAATGGGATGAGGTACAATTTTAGGTACAATTTACAGTAAGGTGTACGAGTTGTAGTGCAATCCTTCATCCATAAATATAAAGTGTGGGGAGTGGGTGCTACAGTGTGTTTGTTTAAAGTGGGTGTGTGCTATAAAGTGTGTGTAGTGGGTGCTACAGTGTGTTTGTTTAAAGTGAGTGTGTGCGTGTGGATGTGTGTGCTATGTGTGTTTGGTGGTTGTTGTTGTGTAGTGTTCATTCATTGTTCGTTTAGCAGCCTGATGGCCTGGGGATAGAAGCTACTTCTGAGTCTTTCTGTGCTCGCCTTGAGACTCCTGTATCGCTTGCCTGACGGTAGCAGTTCAAAGAGGCAGTTGTTCGGGTGGCTCGAGTCCTTAATAATTCTCTTAGCCTTCCCCTTGCAACGCTTGTAGTAAATGTTCTGGAGGGTGGGGAGCCCCCCTCCGATTGTGCGTTCGGCTGAACGTGTCACTCTTTGTAGTCTGCTTTGGTCTTTTGCAGTGCTATTCCCAAACCAGGAGGTGATGTTGCCGGTCAAGATGCTCTCTATTGTACATGAGTAGAAGTTCTTAAGGATCTTCTGGCTGACTTGGAACTTCCTTAGGCGCCTGAGGAAGTAGAGGCGTTGTCGTGCCTTCTTCACCACACTGTTAATGTGTATGGTCCATTTCAAGTCCTCGGATATGTGGGCTCCGAGGTACTTGAAGCTGTTGACTCTCTCAACCGGTGCCCCGTCGATGCTGAGGGGGCTGTAGTCCTTGACCCCCGACCTCCTGAAGTCCACAATCATCTCCTTTGTTTTGCTGACGTTCAGGGAGAGGCTGTTTTCCTGGCACCATCCCGCCAGGACCTTGACCTCTTCCAGGTAGGCCCTCTCGTCGTTGGCAGAGATCAGGCCCACCACCACTGTGTCGTCAGCAAATTTGACGATTGTATTGCTACTCCGCTGAGCCACACAGTCGTGTGTGTACAGGGAGTAGAGGAGGGGACTCAGAACACAGCCCTGGGGGGCCCCTATGTTGAGGGTGATGGATGAGGAGGTGCAGTTGCCTGCTCTCACCACCACCATCATACAAAACCTCCCAATGTATTTCTGTCATAGAAAAATTTGTGGTATCTGTGGTGTTCAATTGGTATGTGTAATGGAACACCGTGGGATCTCATACAAAGTTTTAACTGTATGTAAAAAAGCCATGTGGACTCGGTGAGGTTAAACTTTATGCATATTTCGACATAACTACAGAGGCCCTTGTTATTAAAAATATCCCCTAATGAGTGTATGCCTCTTTCTTCCCATACAGGGAATCTTATAGGTCGTTTTCCCATTAAGAGAGCATTGTTATTGAATATGGGAGTGTGATTATGCCATACTTGATTGTTAGGAAATTTCCTTTGAGTTTCCCGCCATGTCCTGATTGCATGGGTTATTATTGGGCCAAATTCTCGCTCACAATGCTTGATTGAAAGTTTAGTGTATGCTATGTCTTTCAATCTCTGTGGGGCTACTATGTTTTCTTCTAAATTTCTCCAAGATACCAAAGCCTCGGGGTCAAACCATATCTTCTTCAATGGTCTTAATGTGAAGGCATTAAAATATTGTAAAAAATCTGGGACTGCCATGCCACCGTCTGCTTTACTTCTCTGTGCGGTGGATCTTTTTATGCGAGGTGGTTTGTTATTCCAAATAAATTTGTATGTGGAGGTTTGTAATCTTTTCCAGTAGCCCTCTGGAGGAGGTAACGGAAGCATTGAGCTGAAGAAATTGATTCTTGGTAATACATCCATCTTAACTATTGATACCCTTGCCTGTACTGAGTTTTTAAGTTTTGCCCACCTGTCCAGGTCGTCCTTGATTTTGTTCTGTATTTTTGTGTAATTGTGCTTCACCGTTTGTCTTATGGTGGGGAATATTTCCACTCCCAAGCATCTGAAATGTTTTACCATCGGTATCGCACCTGGGAGGGTTATATCTTTTTTTGCAGGGGTGTTAAGTGGAAGGAAAGCCGACTTCGGCCAATTTATCTTAAATCCCGATAAATCACCAAAGTTCTCAATCAACTTGAGCAGATGAGGCAATGTGGTGTTGGGGTTTTGCATGAACAATATTACGTCGTCCGCATATAAACTAATTTTTTGTTGTGTGCCCTTGATTACGATTGGTTCTATGGATTGGGATTGTCTTATATATTGTGCTAAAGGCTCTAATGATAAATTGAATAGTCCGGGACTAAGAGGGCAACCCTGTCTGGCAGAGCGTGATACCGGAAAGATTTTGGAGATGATTGTGCCTGTTGTAATCATGGCCGATGGGTCCTTGTATAGTACTTTAATCATATCAATGAAACCTTTTCCTAACCCCATCCTTTCCAATACTGCCCATAGAAACGACCATTCCAACCTGTCAAATGCTTTCATAGCATCCAGGGATAGTATCGCCTTAGGTGTGATGTCCTCTTTGTCTGTATCTAGTACGTGCAGTATTCGCCTTATGTTATCATTGATCAGGCGACCTTTTATGAAGCCTGTTTGGTCCGTATGAACTAAAGACGTCATATGCTTTTGCAATCTGATGGCTAATATCTTAGAGTACAGTTTGACATCGGTTCCGAGGAGGCTTAAAGGACGGTAACTACCGCATTCAGTGGGGTCTTTGTCTTTTTTGTGAAGAACTGAAATGAGTGCGGTATTTTGGTGTTCGATGAAGCTTCCCTCTTTGACTGAGTATAAGATCATATTTAGTAATAAGGGTCCAAATATGTCCCAGCAAGAAATGTACATTTCTGATGGGATACCGTCAATTCCCGGAGCTTTGCCGTTTTTCATTCCGGATATGGCCTTCTTGAGTTCTTCTAATGTGATCGGTACTTCTAACCGTTTAGCGTCTTCATCTGTAAGTTTAGGGAGAGTGATTTGATTAAGATATGTGTCTAATTTGTCTTGATCAAAGGTCGTTTCTGAGTTATATAAATCGGAGTAGAATTCTTTGAATGTATCGTTTATTATTTTGGGTTCTGTTACTAGAGCTTGTTGTTTCCTAATGGCAGTTATATCTGCAAATTTTGCATTAATTCTTAGTCGCATGGCTAATAGGTGACTAGGTTTAGAACCTTGGAAGTACTGCTGTTGTCTAGTGCTGCGTATTTGCAATTCCGATTTTTGTCTGTACATTGCTTTGATCTCGGTCTTTAGAATGTTAACTTGGTTATCTAGTCTAGTAGAGTTGTTGTATTTTAAAGAATTAAAAAGCGCTGAGTAAAGCGTTTCCATTTCAGACAGTTTTGTGTTTTGATTTTTGCGCAATATGGAGGTAAATCTATCCGAGAAATCCTTGATCATACTCTTTACCGACATCCATAATATTCTGGGATCTTGCACCGAGTTAGCATTAACTTGTAGGAATACTGTGAGAGCTTCTTTAATTTGTGTAATGAATTCCTTGTTGTTAAGCAGCATCGAATTAAAACGCCATCTTGGGGCCCGGGTAGATAATGTACCAAATGTTGCTTTCAGGATTAAGTAGCAGTGATCTGATAGCGCATTGGGTGTCATTTCCACTTCGTATTTATCAAATATTCTCGGGGATGCAAAGACGTAATCAATTCTGGATAGTGTGTTGTGTCTCGCCGAACGACAGGAGTACTTGCGGGTCATGGGGTTAAGTGAACGCCATAAATCAGTTACTCCTGTTGATTTCGACCAATCTTTTAATGCTTTAGATGAATTCTTTTGTTCGCTGGAGAAGGAAAGGTAAGTTTTGTCCATCCTTGGGTTCCAAATGGCATTAAAATCCGCACCTATTATGTATGAGTACTCGGGATGGTTTAACATTTCTCCTGTTAGTGAAGTGAAGAAACCCACTTCGTACAAATTCGGGGCATATACCGCTGCCAATGCAATTTTCCTGTTATTGTGTATAATCCTAGCTATAGTTATGCGCCCCTCAGCATCCGACCATACCCCTTTCAATTCGATATTTAATTTGCGTCTGACGACTATGGCTACCCCTCTAGTTCTCGTAGCAAAAGAAGAGTGACCAATATTATGGTATATGTTATCCGCTAACGTATTTATGTCTCCCTCTAAAATGTGCGTTTCGCTTAATAGTGCCACGTCCACATGTTCTTTTTTCATCAGTGTAAGCACGCTTTTGCGCTTGTGTTGTTTGTTTATCCCACCGGTGTTCCATACCATTATATTCAAACTAGCCATAGTCTATGCATGTTTTCGTGTAGTTTTTGGTAATGTTTCTGGAGTATGAAGCTACAATAGATGCACATCCAATTAATGAGGTCCCGTTGAGAGCTGAGCTTAAAAACATATATATATACAAATAAAAATCCCCTATTTTCCCCTCTCCCAGAAAGTCGAACATGCCTGTGGATTCTTTGTTGTCAGGGAGACAACGGCATCTTTGTTCTCGTGGCAAAAACGTCTCAGGCAGGTCCTCTCTCCGTTCGGCTGTGCATCAAAAGATTCAAGAGCTTCTCCTCGTCTCCTTCGGTGCAGGCCCTCTTAACCGCTAAATCCCGCCCCTGAGAGAACATCGACCTGGTTCGTCAGGGGGCGGATCTCTAAATTCTGATTGGCTAAAGCTCACAGCGGCCGTTTTGGATTAGGATCGGCGGCCATCTTGTCACCATTTATTTCCTTATATGGAAAGATTCAGTTATAACTGGGCCGGCCATTTTTAGACCAGGAATAAAACATTTGTCTGTCTAGTTTACCAGCTAAAAGTACTTTGTCCTGACTTTTATCGTTTTAAACTTAAAGATTACTCGTTAGTATTATTATCTAAGTGGGTTAGTGTTTTTACAGAATTCTATAACTTCCTAAATTGCATAAATTAGTCCATTTTCTAGTTTTAACAAGAACAAAGGAATCTATCTTTCTATTTTTCAAGTAAAAGGTTATTTTACTATTCTCTTATGTAGGTTTAGTTTTCTAAGTAAGTTTACACATGTTTTGCCACAATAATCTTCTATTTTAAACTATATTACTGGCTTAATTAACTTATAAATGGTGGATAAGTGTCTGGTTTAGTCTCATCTTAATCAATACACTATTTTATAACTATTGATGCTGGTTTCCCTACTGTATTAATAAAGGGTTTTGGTTGTGGTTACACACTTAAAACTAGAAGCATAGTTTTTAAGGCCATATTCAGAATCCCTCTTCCCCCTCTCCCCTTTTGACAAGAGGAGGTGAGAAAGGAGGATCCTTCCTGGAGAACAGCTGCATCTATAGCATGTCCTGTTTTAGTATCAGTTTGAGTGCCTGAGGGCTGTTCCTTTTGTTCTACTCTTGCTTGGTAAACAGACCCTCTATTCAAATGCTAACTTTAGCCAGCTAGCAGCCCAGTTTTTATTTGTTTTACTGGTTCCAACGTGGGGGAGAGGAGAAGACTGTATTTACTTTAAGACTGTATGCTAATATTAATCACTCAGGCCTGCCGAAACCCGTCCTGTGGACATAATAAACCCTTCAGTATGTCTCCCAGATTTACCTGACCTATTTTGGTACCAATATAATATTGGTTTTGCTTACTTCCTAGAATCTAATTTGTGTCTTATCTTTAACTTTGCCAATTATAATTACTTCTGGAAGGAATGTATCTTAATAATCTCTTTGAGGGAAAAGCAGAGCACTTATATATAAATAACAGAATGAATCTATCTAGGGTGTGTGCACTGGAGTCTTACAGTTCAGTTTCTCCCCGTAGCGGTCGACCTTGGGGACCTTAAATCAAAACTCATAACAATATTTCATAACTCATAACAGTTTGAGACTGAGAAGATACCACAGTCCCCCCTTGTGGGTTTCTATACCCACATATGCCCATAGTAATTTCTCAATCAAACTGGTCGTACACCTCAGATACAATAATACTTTAACCTTAGCAAAGTCACCTAAAAAATCAAAAAAATATAAAGAACTTAAAAAAAACAGTTTCCTTCTGTACAGTACAAGTTCTCCTTGCATTCATCCCCCTCCCTCGTTATCGACTTTCACACACATTTATCAGTTATGTTTAATGACATCCAGACTAGGGCAGTTCCTCTATACAAAGAGGACATCTACCCATATCAGCTTTTTTGTTTTATTTACTATACTTATTGTGTAATATCCAAATTGTGTCTAGATTGTGTGTCTGACTCTGAAAGAAAAGGATTAATACATCACACAAAAAGCTTAACATTTCTAAGAAAAGAGGGAGCGTAATCAAGAAATATATACAATTTCTCCCTCCAAGGACCACTGAGATCTTGATTATCTTTAGCTTTTCACTGTCATTTTATCCCTATCTATACCTCTGAGGTCTCTTGATAACTCGTTGTGGTCGCGGACATTCTTTTGGATTCGTGCTAACCACTGTTCCTTCTGGTTCGTCTGGTACACCATCAAAATCCACAGAAGAGAAATTATTATGTTCCAATTCATAATTTTCTCTTCTGTCTGGCTCCTGTTGGAATCCCTCATCCCCTACAGATGGACAATCGTGTTGCCCTCTGTCTGGCTCCCCATAATCATCCGCATTTTCTCCTTCATTTACGAGTTACGCCTCCCCTTGTTCTTGCTCAAGGGCCAGGGGTTCAGATTCCAATTCTTGGCCAGTATCTACGGATTTCACGCAGTGCGAAAGATGATACCACACCTTCTACCTGTAAAGCCTTTTCGGTGGCTCGGACGACCTTGTATGGTCCTTCTCGTCGCGCTCCGTACCACTTAGGTCTAAACACTTTAACGTAAACATGATCGCCCGGTAGGATCTGAGGTGCGCTTTGCCTATTCACCTCCTCCTCTGTTTCTGTTTCCTGTCTACTGGAAACATGAACAAAAATATCTTTGTGGAGCTTCGACATGTACTTTACATACTCGCGCATATCATTATCCAGGATGTCCAAACTCGGACATTTGCCTGTTGCGCGCAAGCCTGGCACTACCATGCAACGACCAATCATCATTTCATGTGGTGTCAAACACAGACCACGAATTTCGCTCGAACGACACGCCATTAATGCTAATGGAGGAGCACTTAACCTATTTAAACCTGTGTGTTGACAGATCTTAACCAATTTGTTCTTTATAACGCCGTTCATGTGTTCCACCATTCCCTGGCTCTGAGGGTGATAAACGGAGCCAAAACGCTGTTTTACACCTAAATGCTGAAGTAATAGACGTACAGTTTTGTCTACAAACTCTTTTCCATTGTCGGACACAATTCGGTCGGGAATTCCGTATCTTACCACGACATCCTGGCACAAGAACTTAGCAACTGACGCTGCATCTTTATGACGGGTAGCGCACGCCTCCACCCACCTTGAAAAATGACATACAACGACAAGAATATCCCTCTTCTGATTAATTAGTTTAATCATGTCTATGTAATCAATCACAAGTTCCCTCATAGGGCCATTGGGCGTGGGGATGTGCCCTGGTGACACACTAATCCCCTTACGTACATTATTTTTCAAACAAATCGTACATCTACTTATCACATGATCAATTTGATTTATTAAATTTGGCGCCCAAAAGCCATATTCTTGTATTTTTCTACTCACCTCTCCTCGATGCGCATGACAGAATTCATGAGCCGTTTGGATCAGCAGTCCGACCAGGCCAGCAGGAGCCACCACAAATCCACCGTGGCTACGCCATAAACCTGTAACATCCTTGCTAGCCCCTCTGGCTATCCAGAGGTTCCTTTCTACCTGACTAGCCTCTTCCTGAAAAGTCAAAACATCCTTGTAAGTTATCTTATCCTCTAACTCAACCTCGTGTGTGATAACCAAGACCTTACCTGTCCTGTCTGCACCTGTCACTTGCTTGGCAGCTTCATCTGCTCTGTTGTTCCCTCGAGTCACTTTGGACTCGTCCGACTGATGTGCAGCACACTTGATTATCGCAATCTGTTTTGGTTTCATAATGGCTTCTAACAAATCCTTAATCTGACTACAATGGCGTATGGCGCTACCATCGGCTTTCTTGAAACCTCTCCCTTTCCACACTGCGCCAAATAAAAACGCGATATTCTGTGCATAGGCTGAGTCTGTATGAATATTCATAATTTTGCCTTCTGCCATCTTACTTGCTTCAGTCAGAGCGACTAGTTCTGCCAACTGAGCTGAGCAGGGTTGGGTCAAAGGTTCAGCCTTTTCTACCACAAACCCATCGTCTTGTGACCTTACCACAGAGTAGCCTGCTTTTAGCCCTTCACCAACTCGGTAACAAGAGCCATCAGTCCATAGTTCCAGATCTGGACTGCTAAATGGGAAAGCCTGCAAGTCAGCTCTGAGTCTAGAGTACCTCTCGGCTTCGGCCACACAGTCGTGAGGTTCTCCAGCCCCAGGTGTACAAAAGGCCCAAGGACTGGGCAGACATAAGGACTGTGGGGTGCTGTGCTGCTGTTCTGCTGTTCTGCAGCGGGACGCCTCTCAGTCAGACATAAAGGCTGTGGGGGGCTGCTCTGCTGTTCTGCAGCAGGATGCCTCAGACATGTCTAGACATGTCTGTCGATAGCCAGCATCCATATATACTAGTGGGCTTAGAGATTCCTTCAGTTCATGTGTGCGTCCCTGATCACAAGTAAGTGTTAAATATGTGTATGATGAGGACGCTTAGTTATTGTTGGTGATTTATATGGTTAAGGCCTATACTAATGTTATAATTCTACCAGCTGTTTAGGAAGCAATTTACCAGTATGTTTATAGTGATAATCTAGCCTATTGGGTATAATCTATGTTGTTGAGTATAGTATCTAGTATCTGTTTAGCACAGTTTATCCCTGTAACTAGTATAGGTAAAGCACTGCTTATCCCCATTGGTAGTTCCACTCGTGAGGTTTATGTTACTTGCAGCAACAGTATATTGTATAGTATATAACAGACTGATTAATGAGTACTAGTAACGCTGATGTCTTTGTTTCCTCCCCATTTAGAACCACACACACACACACACACCCACTCTCACATACTCCCACCGTGTTAATGGGAAAGAAGTAGAAATCGCCTGTGCATCTGTCTGACCATTAATAATAAAACTCATCAAAGAACGTTCCTGCCTCCCGTGTCCTGACTAGACACCCCGTGTTGTTGACTACATTTCCTAACCACCAAGAGCTTCGCTACAAATGGTCCTTCGAACCGGATAGAGTCAACGATATGGCAACCAGTCAAGGAGGGATGAGCCTCCCCGCTTCACCATCCGTGCGCCCCAGACGCACCGTGCAGCGCCCGAGATGGCTAGACGATTACCTAGTGGACAGTACACGCCAGCGTGACACAGAGCAGCTGCGCAGGCATGAAGAGGATAAAGCACAGCTCAGTCCCGCTAGAGGCACATCCCCCATGCCACCAATGCAGAATGTGCACGAAACAATAATGCACCAAGTTCTGGAGACTGCGCGGCAACAGAGTGAGACGGCTCAGAAGCAAACCGAGCTTTTGGAGCTTGTTCTGCAGCACCATTCCTCCCGATCCTCAGCTCAGTCATCAAGGAGGTCATCACGGCATCAGACTCCAGTTCGCCAACTCCACCCAGAAAGAGTAGGTGAAACGCAGGTCTCCCCTGCCCGTGCACCTCACTACTCCCCAGCCGAGGATCACCCAAGTATAGCTGCAGTGGAGCTTGTTCTGCAGCACCATTCCTCCCGACCCTCAGCTCAGTCGTCAAGGAGGTCATCACGGCAACAGACTCCAGTCCGCCAACTCCACCCAGAAAGAGTAGGCAAACCGCAGTTCTCCCCTGCCCGTGCACCTCACTATTCCCCAGCCGAGGATCACCTAAGTATGGCTGCAGAACTAACCGACCAGCTAGAAGATTTGAGTATCCATGAGCCAGAGTGGACACTTCCCCCACCTCTCAGCCGAGCCACTCACCCCCTCCAACGTGCAATCGAAGTACCCCACGGCCTTCAGGCTTGCAAGCAGGAGAACCAACATAACCAAGACTCCTCTCGTCAGCCCAGCCAGCCCAATAGGCCAACCCAGAACCTGCCGCAATCAGAGGGCCTGGCAAGAAGCGGACCCTCATACTGGCCACCGACCTCCTACCCGAACCCACGAAGCACATCCAATGTGGCTCCGCCTAGCCGCAAGTACGAGGAAAGGAATGAGCCTCAGCAGAGTTACCCGCCACCAACCTGGGCGACACCTCAGGTCATGCAGCAACCCATGCATCAGCACCTGCCTCAGTCTGCACACCAGTCAGCACACCAACCTCCGTATGTGCCCTACCTCGCCTACCAAGGGAACCCAGTCATAGCGACACCATATCCCTCCACAGTATACCAGCATGCACCCCCCAATATAGAAGGTCCAACATTCCCGGACTTTAACAAGGAGGATAGAGCCCAATACGTGGAACTACGCCTTTCCCTCAGTACACTCCTCAATCCTTCTCATTCCGAGCACTACAAGTATGCCATTCTGCTGAAGCATATAAAGGTGCCGCGTGCCCACCGCCTGGTGCTGGCTTACGCAGAGTCAAGTATGCCCTACTCGGAAGCTCTGAGGGCACTGGACGAGCGATACGGACGCCCATACCAGTTTGCTCTGAAGGAGATAGAGGACATGGAACGCTTACCACCCATTCGAGACGATAGAGCCCTCAACGAATTTGCCATCAGAGTGCAGTCGCTGGTCGGGATGCTGAGGTCCCTTCAAGGCGAAGGTCACGAGGAACTCCATTGTGGCTCAAACGTGAAGCGCCTCCTCAACAGGCTTCCCAAACACCAACAAGAGAGGTTCCGTCGTCAACAGTACAGGGAGAACCCAGACAAGACGAAGCTGTCCCTCACCGACTTCGCAGAGTGGCTGAGGGTAGAAGTCAGATGCCTGGACATTGAGCCCTCCCTTCATGCTCACAGTGAGAATGACAGGAGAGACCCCAAGTATCAGCCCAAGATAAAGGTCACTACGGTGATGCATGGTACAGACAACCCCCAAGATCCTCCACCCGAAAGGCCCTCCAAGGTATATCAACCTGTCCAGACCCAAGGGAAGGGAAGGATATACTGCCCCTACTGCGAGTCAGAACACTACCTCAGCCAATGCGAACGCTTCGCTAAGCTGACCAGAGGGGAGATAGTGGACTGGATCAGAGAGAACCATCCTGCTCGCTTCAGCAGCACGCCACCTGGGAATACAGGGCCAAGCGGAAGACTTGACCCTTCGCACTATCCGCCAAGACGTCAAGACCCTGTCAGGCTCACGTGTCTCCTTCGCCATCGCCCCAGTATCCGAACCAAGGAAAAGGTTCCCTATTCAAAGTGCCTTCACCGGTGAACAGCTAGGTCTGTCTCAGTACAGCTACCCAGTCACCCAGCTCCAGGAGAAGTATCGCCATCTGCGAGGCTTGGTGATTCCACCAATCGACGGAGCTCAGCCAACCCTCCTGATTGGATCTGATCACGCCAACCTGATCGTACCAATCGAGCCGGTGCATCTGGGGCCCCATGGTGGCCCTGCGGCAGTCAAGACTAACCTCGGCTGGACACTCCAAGGCCCAGCAAAGTACATGCAGCAACAGCTTCAGACCACACAGTGCTTCTTCACTGCTGCTCCCTCCCCGGCTGCCGAGCTATTCAGCCAGGTCGAACGGCTGTGGCAGCTGGATACACTGCCTTTCAAGAGCGAGAGGTTAGTGAACAGATCCAAACAGGACAAGTACTCAGCGGAGCTGTTGGAGGCCGAGACCACCCGTGTAGAGGTCAACGGAGTGCAGCGGTATGCCACCCCCCTCCTGCGAGTCCAAACCATGCCCAAGCTGCAAGTTTCAAAGGAAGTTGTAATGAAGAACCTGCGGAACACAGAGAAGAGGCTAACTCAAGACCCACAGCGTGCATCTACCTACCAACTGCAGTTTCCAGTACGGCGGGCAGAACCTGAACAACTACCTCCTTCCAGGCCCAACACTGGGACCCTCACTCCTTGGTGTCCTCCTGCGATTCAGAGAGCATCGAGTCGCCATAAGTGGGGACATCAAGGGAATGTTCCATCAGGTTCGCCTGTTGGACAGAGACAAGCCCCTACTGAGGTTCCTCTGGAGGAACCTAAAGACAGACGAACCTCCATCAGTGTACCAGTGGGAGGTCCTGCCCTTCGGGACAACATGCAGCCCCTGCTGTGCAACCTTTGCCCTCCAGAAACACGTCATCGAGTCTAGCCAAGAGGACGTTCGCCACAGTGTAGAACAGTGTTTCTATGTGGATAACTGTCTGCAGAGTCTGCCCACCAAAGAAGAGGCAAGCAGCCTCGTGAACAAGCTGAGAGCCCTCCTAGCCACAGGCGGCTTCGAGATCCGCCAGTGGGCCAGCAACCAGCCAGAGGTGATCGGCAACCTGCCCAAAGAGGCCAAGGCAGATAGCAGTGAGAGATGGGTCTCCCAGACCCACGGAGAAGCTCAAGAAATGACACTAGGACTCAGTTGGCACTTCATGGAGGACACGCTCCACTACAGACATCGCCCGGTCTCCCCAAGCCAGACGACTATGAGAAATATCTACAAGATACTAGCAAGCCAGTATGACCCCCTAGGTTGCATTGTGCCCTTCACCACAAGGGCCAAAGTCTTGGTCCAGAAACTATGGGCCAAAGACCGCGACTGGGATGACCCACACTTACCGGCCGATATCCTGCAAGCCTGGACCACATGGGAAGAAGAGCTCCCACAGCTCCCAACAGTCAGCCTCTCCCGGTGCTACTTCCCACCAGACGTCGACGTAAGTGCGCTCACCCTCGAGCTCCACGTCTTCTGTGATGCTTCCGAGTCCGCCTATGGGTCAGTCGCCTACCTGCGTGGCGAAGACCTCCAAGGCCAGGTCCACGTATCCTTCATGCTAGCTCGCTCTAGAGTAGCACCGAAAAAACAACAGTCAATACCCCGCCTCGAGCTTTGTGCCGCTCTGACAGGAGCCCAACTTGCCCAACTGATCCAGAGAGAGCTCACTCTTAAGTTGAAAGAGGCGGTGTTGTGGTCCGACTCCACCACAGTGCTTACCTGGATACAGTCCGAGTCATGCCGATACAAGGTGTTCGTCGGGACCCGCGTATCTGAGATACAAGAACTGACCGACCACCGGTCATGGAGGTACGTGGACACAAAGAATAACCCAGCAGACACTATCACCAGAGGAATGACAGTGTCTGACCTAGCCAAGCCAAATCAGTTTAGTCATGGTCCCGCCTTCCTCCAACAACCACGCACAGGTTGGCCACTCAGACCCTCGGTCACAGAAGTTCTGGATGAGACGGAGACAAGGAAGCCTGTGTTCTGTGGCCTCACTTCAACCCTTTCGGCTCCAAAGACCCCAACCACAGAAGACCATTCCACCTTCGAAGACCTCCTTGAGGCCACAAGTAGATCACTGCACGGGGCGGCGTCTCCGTCAAGTGCCCCCAGTGCGGACGACTATGCCGAGGCAGAACTCAGAATCCTTCAGAGAGCACAAGGTGATAGCTTCTCAGAAGAAATCAAGTGCCTACAAACCGGGAAAGTGATTCCACCAAACAGTAGGCTCCTGGCACTTGCCCCAGAGTACGACGTACCTAAAGGCCTTATCCGCGTAGGCGGTAGGTTGCGCCGTTCCACCAGCCTGGAGGAAGACACTGTGCACCCGATCCTGCTAGAACCCAAGCATCCTGTCACTAAGCTCATCATACGACAGTACGACAACAAGCTACTCCATCCTGGAGCCGAGAGGGTCTTTGCTGAACTCCGGCGCAAGTTCTGGATCCTCAGAGGGCGCGAAGCAGTGCGCCGCCATCAGCGATTCTGCCCGGAGTGCCAAAAGTGGAGGGCAAAGCCGTCTATTCCCAAGATGGCAGATCTGCCCCCATGCCGTCTCCGCCTCATGAAGCCTCCATTCTACTCAACAGGAGTGGATTGCTTCGGCCCGTTTCAGGTCAAGCGAGGTCGGGGTACTGAGAAAAGATGGGGAATAGTTTTCAAGTGTATGACCACTAGGTGTGTCCACCTAGACGTGCTACACAACATGGATACCGACTCATTCCTTATGTCGCTCAGAAGGTTTGTGGCACGACGAGGAAACCCCTTCGAACTCCTCTCCGACCGTGGGACCAACTTCCGTGGAGGAGAATCGGAGCTCAGAGCAAGTTTCCAGAACATGGGTAAAGAGCTGCAGACCCAACTGGCAAAGCGCCAGATCCGCTTCCAGTTCAACCCCCCAAATGCACCCCACTTTGGCGGGGCCTGGGAGCGGGAAGTCAAGTCCATCAAGGCTGCACTCTACGTTTCTCTTGGAGCACAGACAGTGACCGAAGAAGTCCTGCGGACAGTACTGACTGAGGTAGAAGGAATCCTCAACTCCAAGCCGCTGGGATATGTGTCGACAGATGTAGCCGACGTGGACGCGGTGACCCCCAACTACCTCCTCATGGCGCGGCCCGACTCCTCACTCCCTCCAGTGGTGTACCCTGAATCCGAAATCCTCAGCCGGAGAAGATGGCGACACAGTCAGGTGTTAGCCGACCAGTTCTGGACCCACTTCCTGCATAACTACTTACCCTCCTTGCAGTCCAGGCAGAAATGGGTGAAGGACACAGAGAACCTCACTGTCGGCACGGTGGTGATGGTGATCGACCAGAGGCTACCTAGAGCACTGTGGCCTGTAGGACGGGTCACGAAGACCATCAGGAGTGCCGACGGGAAGGTGCGGTCTGCAGAGGTGCAGGTGGACGATAGGACCTACACCAGACCAGTGGCCAAGCTTATTGAGTTACCAGCCATCCCAGAGGACGCCCCGACAACGACTCCGGAAGACAGTTGAGCCTTTCCATGAACTAATCCACACCGTGGATTAGGGGGCGGCTGTACAAAAGGCCCAAGGACTGGGCAGACATAAGGACTGTGGGGTGCTGTGCTGCTGTTCTGCTGTTCTGCAGCGGGACGCCTCTCAGTCAGACATAAAGGCTGTGGGGGGCTGCTCTGCTGTTCTGCAGCAGGATGCCTCAGACATGTCTAGACATGTCTGTCGATAGCCAGCATCCATATATACTAGTGGGCTTAGAGATTCCTTCAGTTCATGTGTGCGTCCCTGATCACAAGTAAGTGTTAAATATGTGTATGATGAGGACGCTTAGTTATTGTTGGTGATTTATATGGTTAAGGCCTATACTAATGTTATAATTCTACCAGCTGTTTAGGAAGCAATTTACCAGTATGTTTATAGTGATAATCTAGCCTATTGGGTATAATCTATGTTGTTGAGTATAGTATCTAGTATCTGTTTAGCACAGTTTATCCCTGTAACTAGTATAGGTAAAGCACTGCTTATCCCCATTGGTAGTTCCACTCGTGAGGTTTATGTTACTTGCAGCAACAGTATATTGTATAGTATATAACAGACTGATTAATGAGTACTAGTAACGCTGATGTCTTTGTTTCCTCCCCATTTAGAACCACACACACACACACACACACACCCACTCTCACATACTCCCACCGTGTTAATGGGAAAGAAGTAGAAATCGCCTGTGCATCTGTCTGACCATTAATAATAAAACTCATCAAAGAACGTTCCTGCCTCCCGTGTCCTGACTAGACACCCCGTGTTGTTGACTACATTTCCTAACCACCAAGAGCTTCGCTACACCAGGCATAGGGTTGAGCTCTGCCGGGTTCACTGTTGAACACCTAACCAGAGTCACATCTTCCTGTTCCAAAATCCTGTAGTAATTCCTAATGCGAGGCATTGTCAGTGCATATTTACCGGACTCCAACAGACTCTTTAAGTCATGTCTCGCCATGATATTTACCGGATATCCCATCATGATACTTGCGGCTTTCTCGTACATTATGTAGACTCCCGTCATTTCCCGGTAGCAGGGAGCCATCCCCATCTCGACCTCCGAGTAGGCAATGGAGTAGTACGCTATTGGCTGTGGATGCGCCCCCACCCCGGTGTCCTGGGTCAACACCGCGCATGCCTGCTTCTGATCTGGAGAAGAAGAGACAGAGTATGAATTTCTTGGTATAGTCAGGCAAAGCCAGGGCTGGCGCCTCTAACATACAGGACTTGATTGTTTCAAACGCCCATAGACCATCCACAGTCCAAGTCACTTTAGCACTCAGTTTATCAACACCACACTCTTTCATCATGGCCCTTAACGGTCCTACGATCTCAGTGTAGTTTTCAACCCATGGGGCACTGTATCCCACAATACCCAAAACCCCCATCATTTGTCTTACCGTCACAGGTTTGGGAGCCGTCTTAATGGACACCAAATGTTCTTCCGAAATAGCCCGATGGCCCTGTGAAATTGTTTGTCCTAAATATGTCACTTTAGGTTTACAATATTGCAATTTTTTCAAAGACACTTTGTGGCCTTTGTCTGCTAACAGCTGCAATAGCTTAACAGATTCGCGGTAACATGTTGTCTGATCATCTGCACACAAAATAAGGTCATCCATGTATTGAATGACCCTAGGGGTCAATATTTTATCCAACCCGTCTAAATCCTCCCTTAAGATTTTGTTAAATATGTGTGGAGAATGCTTTAATCCCTGAGGGATCCTAGTGTACTCATAATGCTCATTCTTGGTAAAACCAAAATTGTTTTGGCACTCCTTGCTCAAGGGTACACTAAAATAGGCACTACACAAATCTATAACCGTAAAATATTCAGCCTGCGGTGGGATAAATGTCAGTAGCGTGTGAGGATCTGGGACATCAGCGGGATAGTCAATTAAAACCTCATTGACCGCCCTCAAGTCGTGTACCAACCGGTACGAGGTTTCTCCACTGGAAGCAACGGCGTGTTGCTCCTGGGGTTATTCGTTTTCTGTAGTACTCCTGCTTTCAGAAGTCCTCTGATTTGTGGCTCGATTCCAGCCACCGCTTTTTCCTTCAGTGGGTACTGATTTTTCCAAGGCAGGGTTGCTCCCGGCCTAAGCTCCACTCTCACAGGTTGAGCAGACTTGATTAATCCAATGTCAGTGCTGTGTTTCGACTGGAGGCTCAATGTCTTAGGAAACTCCCCCACTGTCTCTTGTGATAGCTGCACAGTTTGGGGACGACCCATCCCTGTGCCTTGAACCATGATCTTAACAAACCTTTTGTCGGGGCTTATCCAGATCAATTTGTTTTCCTTCATCTGTTCAAATTCTATTCCTTCCGCTTCTTTCATCATCTCGCCGATGTGTTGTTGATCACACCAGTTAGTTACCTTTAATGTCACATGAGGAACACTATCCGTAATCTCGTGTTCTTTTTGCAAATAGTCGCTCCGTGAGATACGTAGCGCTGCTCCTTGCGGACCCAATATGATATTGGTGGCATTAAGCTGTACCTCCTCTGGTTGAACACTCAGCCACGGATCTGCATCTTTATGGTATTGCAGAGTGCAATGATATGGTGTCTTTGGGTCACTTGCTTCTGGCATGTTTGCTGTGATAAATGTCTCCCATTTCAAGGCCGAACCAAGCAAGTCTTGGCCCAGTCCTCCCAGCCAATAGACTTCCGGTGGTCGGCTGTCGATCCTTTGTATCATCTGATAGTAGTGGTCCTCCCGTACATTGACCACACAACCATCTACATTGAATATCCATCCCCAGCAAACCCAGGCCATCTCTGCCTAGTAAGTTAATGGGTGAGCTTTCCGAGACGAGTAGGGGAATAGTCGCTTCTCTGCCTTGGTATCTCAGGGTAACAGGGTCGGTCACTGGGATCAGCTGTTTGATTCCCTCAAATCCAATTGTCCTTACATATCGACCGGACATGGTTAGGTGCGTGGCGTCGTGGGGTTGCACTACCGTATAGGCTACTCCGGTGTCTGCCATCATCTCGACAGATTTGTCATTCACCGATATGCACACAATAGGCTCCTCCCTCAAAGACGACACTGACAGCTGACACCTCCCCATTGGATTCTCTGGGCCCCTTCAGAGTGGTTGGTCCGGCCCTCTTGATGGGTTCACCGGGCCTTGGTTCCCATTCTGGTTTGGGCCTTGGTTCCCATTCTGGTTTGGGCCTTCGTTTTGTTCTTGATACCGACCCTGGTTTTGCCCGTATCCTCCTCTTCCTCTGTTATTCCATCGAGGTCCTCCTCTTCTGGCTTGAGATCGATATTCTCCTCCTCGGGTTGATATTCTTGTTCACAGTCTCTAGACATATGTCCGAAATGTCCACAATCCCAGCACTCTACCGACCCTGGCTGGGGCCTGGATCCATTCGGTCCTCCTCTTCTATTTCCATTTTGTCCCCGTGGCTGCCAGGATGATCCCCTCGGATTTTGTAGCTGTTCTTGCGCAGGACCCCCCTGCGTCCCAGACTGTGTCCGTCTCTGGTTATTTGGTTCCCCGTCAGAGCAAGCCTCCCCTCTTGGCTGTGCGGACTGGACTATGGTTTGGAGGTATTCCACTACCTGTACTGCATCGGTTGGCTGTTGGTACAGGATCCTTCGCTGTTCCGCCACATCCTTCTCCTTTACTTTTTGCTCCCTCTTCCGATATAATTCAACTTGATGGCTCATGTTGTCGGTATAATGGTTTAGGGGAAGGCTTCCCAGAGATACCACCTCAGCCAGTCTTTGTCTTACTTCACTGGGGAGGCCGGCTTCTATCTTCCCTCTGAGTATGGCTTCTCCCATGGGGTTTTCTTCTGGATCTTGGCCAGTTGTATCTCTCCAGGTGGCGTAGGCTTTTGCCACGTACTCCCTAGGGTGGGTGTCAACCCCCAAGGTACCAATACGGATCTGGTCTGGGTGCATCTTGGTTGGGTAGGTTTCTCGCAGGGTCAGCCATACTACTCCCCTGTGAGCTGCGAACAGGTCCACATCATGCGCTCCAGTACCCGCATAGTCTCTCAGACCAGCCTTCTCTAGTACTCCTTCCATGGCCAAACGTCCCATCGTGTTCAAAAGTAATCTTTTTACATCCCCCATCGCCAGCTGTTGGCCTATCATCAGTTCCTCCAATTTGGCAATCCACGGATTGGCCCCATTCTGGAGGGATGGCAATTTCTCTGACACTTGGGTCATGTCTGACGCCTTCCAGGGATGATATTCCAATTCCTGTCCTTTTATTATTACAGGGTTTATCTTGTGGGTGTGTAGACCTTTCGCCGCTGATCTTGTTACCCTTTTACTTGCGTCGGCTTCCATCTCGCCGAGGTTCTTTTCCATCATCTTCTCTTCTACTTCCAACTCTTCTAGTTTTTTTTTATTCGCGTTCCATATCTTCACAACCTCCTTATATTCATCAGAATCTTTATCCTCTGTGCCGTCTTTGTTCTTTATCCGGTCTTCTATTACAACACTGTCCTTTTTTAGCTCCGCGTGCTTC
The DNA here is from genome assembly GCF_963971535.1 of Notolepis coatsorum. Classification (NCBI taxonomy): domain Eukaryota; kingdom Metazoa; phylum Chordata; class Actinopteri; order Aulopiformes; family Paralepididae; genus Notolepis; species Notolepis coatsorum. Next base: position 20,149 of record NW_028173216.1, on the reverse strand, counting down.
AGCCTTAATTTTTCCAGACCGTCCTTTACCTTTGCCATCTCTGGGGTCTCTTCAGTAACCTGTGGGGAAGGGTAAGTTGAAGCAGATTCCCTACCTCTTGGTGCCCTCTCGGGGGGTCCCTTCGCTCCCCCATTCTTGGTGGTTGCATTTCCTTGTCTGCTGACGCCCACTCTTCTCTTGTGTGACCAACCGGTGAGCTGTCCCTCACTTCCGCCCGGTTGGAAGCACTTGGGGGGGGAGCGACCTCTCGTGGACTCACTCAGGCGGTAGTACGAATCTTGGGTTTTACTAGCGTATTTTCTTTTTATTCTTTCCTAGTCTCTTTGTTGAATCATCTGTTCGCTTTCCCTGCGTCCTTCCCCTTCGGCCCTGAGGATCCGCCTTTGTGTTTCCGAAAGCGGTCCAGTTCTCCCCGCTGGACGCTGTTGACTCACATATTCTCTCTCCTCTCTAGTACCATAAGGAGTTAAATCTTGAGTCTCTCGCATCCTCCTTATAGCCTCCTGATCTCTGGCTGCGTCAGGTGTTAGGTGAATCTGTGCTACCGCTTGTCCAGACTCTGTCTGATACCCCTGTTCGTCTGTTAAATTATAAGGGCTGGTCATTTGTATCATAGGCAGAATAGGGTACACTCGTTCCCCATTCCTGCTGTCATATGGTGGGGGTGCTATAGCTCCCTCAACTCTTTCCTGTTCTACTCTTGGTTGGGACACTGGGGTGAGTGAGGCTATCTGTGCTGCACTTTGGGCGGTGACATTTGTTATGTTAGGGGCCAGGGGAGTTGTGATGACCGGGGCTACCTCCTCTATCGGCTTGGCCTCCTCATTGACAGTAGAACTGCCCTTCTGATCACTTTTCCTTCTCTCGGCTTCCCGAGCGAAGAGTTCCAACGTCGTTATTTCTTGCAGGCGTTTCTCTCCCTGTTTCCTCCCCCTGTTTCCCTTAACCTCCTTATGTTTGTACATCTTAATTAACACTTTTACTTCGGCTATTATCCCCAAATCAAAAGAACCTTCAATGGGCCAAGGTTTTGTGATATATGCCCATCTTTTGTTCAATTTTTTCGATATTCTAGAGATTTTCTCCAAATAGTATGGATTATCTGTATGGATAGTATCACACTTATAGTCTGGTGTGATAATAACAACCTGGCGCTCAATATAAAGAAAACAAGAGAGATTATAGTGGATTTTAGAAGATCAAGGCCTGACCACTCCCCTCTGCTCATCAACAACGAAGTAGTGGAGAGGGTCACTGAGTTCAAGTTCCTGGGTCTCAGTGTGAGTGAGACCCTGTCTTGGAGCACCAACACCGCCTCAGTGATCGGAAAAGCTCAGCAACGCCTATACTACCCAAGGAAGCTGAAGCAGGCTGGCCTGCCACGAAATCTCCTTGTCAACTTTTACCATTGTGCGGTTGAGAGTGTGCTGACCTACGGTGTGTCTGTGTGGTTCTCCAGCTGCACAAAGGCAGAGCAAGAGGCTCTACAGAGGGTGGTGAAGGCGGCAGGCAGGATCGTCGGGACTCCTCTACCAAACATCACCTCCGTCTTCACCTCCCGCTGCCTCCACCGCTCCAAATGTATCATCAAGGACCAGTCGCACCCAGCACATCACCTCTTTCAGCTCCTTCCCTCAGGGAGGAGATACCGGTCAATACATGCTAAGAGTACACGATTTAAGAACAGCTTTTTCCCCCAAGCAGTTAGACTGTTAAACACTCATTGACTGTCCCCTCACGTGCACCATGCACTTACCACTGCACTTGATAATCTTTGATTACCACCCATTATGCACTTTATTATTTAAAATATTCTGTTATGTACAGTGTTATGTGTTATGTGTTCATGTATGTATTATGTACTACGGTCTGTGGGAGCTCCCCTGAAATTTCGTTGTATACTGTGCAATGACAATTAAAAGTCTATTCTATTCTATCCTTTGTGAAAGGATTACCTTTGGCGATAATCTGTACTGGACTATCTTGGTCGCGGCTTCCATTTTTCTATATGAAATCCTATTTCCCATTCACCAGGGTTCTAATTTCTTTGATATTTTTCTCAATGGCAGCAGGCAAAGAAGTATGTTTTGTATTCCCTGTCTAAATGTAGGTGTCTATGCTTTTTGTGACTGACTCCTACTCGAACAGCCAATAATGGCACTGTATGCCCTAACTATTCTCTTCTTTCCCTTTTCCACCTGAAATTCCTATTCTTACCTGATTTGTGGTGTTCCGCGTGCCCAATAGAACTGCTGAAGACAAGAGCACAGTTCTTTTTAATTTATCAACTGGACTTGCACTTTACTCCGTCTTTACAATCAAATTTTTGAGAGGTTTTTTACTAACAGTATGAATATCCTTTTACTTTCTTCATACAATCTTAAAAATGAGATATTTGTGATTGATACATGTGTTTGGTGTCTCCGGTTCCTACTCCCAGATTTTTCTTTCGATCTCCGTCAACACACTGGCTTTTTATTTTGTCGAATCCCGGCTCTCCACTATTTCTCCTTGATTCCACTCCAATTCTGATTCACCTCGGAAAACACAAACATCTTGATTAGAGCTTTACCCTTTATCAATTACATTTACATTCATTCATCTATTTACATTTTTCAGTACCATTCCCCCCAGGGGACACTCGTCCTCCAGACTCGTGTCCACTAGAAATATTCAAAAGTATGTACAGGACACCGCTCCCCGCACGCCGTGAGGTGCCAGCCTCTGTTTTCTGAAGAGTCCATCACAGACCCTCCACAGAGACCAGAATACACCTCACCACAGGCACAAGGCAGTCAGCGCCCAAACACCTTACCACATCACTCAAGCTACAATCCCCAGGATCCAGTGCCCTGCCGGACGGTCATGCATAACCGACCGGACCCAACACCGAACCACAGGTACATAGCTCCTTACAATACAGTCATCAATCATGTACCTACTATGGAAAAACTGCATACACACACATACAACAAACGTTAATGCACAATATCCCCAGGCCCGTCCCCTATTTCATACCCTTAGCACACCCTGGCTTAACCATCCCCCGACCCAGAATGTCCACCACCCAGATCACAGAATGATAGCCAGGGCGTACTCCTGGTATCCTGGCATCAACGGGACGCCCACACCCGCTCTGCCCCTCTCCACGTCATCTCTCACTATCATCATCGCAAACGCAGGTGCAGCCGAGCAGTGTGACTTCTCAATCGCCGAACCGGCTGAACAGAGAGTCCTGAGCATATATCCAAAACACGCCTTGATTACAGACACACAAACAACTATTATCACAAATATTACCACTGCATAAAGCAAATATTTAACAATTGACCACCCCACAAGGCCCAATTCTCCCACGCTCCAATCAGCCCATGACTGTTCCGTCGGCTCCTGCAGAGCCCTCGAAACATTCTTCAAATGTTCAATTATGTCTGGTATGGCCGTCTCATCATTCGCGGGGACGAACGTGCAGCACTCCTGTCCTATCAACGCACACGTCCCTCCCGAGGCAGCCAACAAAAAATCCAATGCAGCCCTAGTCTGCATCTCCATCAGTCTAACCGACCGCAGTTCCTCGTTCTCCAGACTAATTCCCTTCGCCGTTGTCTCAACCATATCCTGAAACACCTTAGCCATGTTATCAATGTCCTTCCTATTGTCCCATACCCCATATTGTGGAAGTATTACCCCAAAGGCCCGACCCACATGAGTACTCCGCGCTCTCCTAGTCACCGGGTGCGTTGGCAAGACATCCGTCACCCTCATAGCAGGTACTAAGTAACCCAACGCACATCTTCCCCTCCAGTCTATTGGCAGTGAGGCATACGCAAAATCACCACAGATCCAAAACGTCCCAGGCGGAGCTGGCGCCTCCGAATCCTTGCCCCAGATTCCCTTATTCCCCATGCAATTATCCAAGTACCCCACGACCTTACCCTCTGACTTACCCTCTACACACCTCCTAAACTCTGTCGGCCTATAAGCTACTGGAATGGGGCCAACGTCTAACAGCGCGCTTACTTTCATCACATTCTTTGTCAGTCCTAACCCCAGATATTCCCCAATCCTTTCTGATCCCACCCCCTTACATAGGGCAGGCAAATGAAAATCCCTTAACACTGAGGCATGCCACTCAGTTATAGGGTGTGCTAACAAAGGAAGGCCAGCAGCAGCCGCTTGTGGGGCCAAGCCGCACACATAGCAATCTGATTTATTCGCCACCTTCGCCACTGCCCTCGCCATCTTTAGAAACAAATTTCTGTGATGGTCAGGCAGCAACCGTTTACCCACTACCACTACCTCTGGCAGCTCAGGTTGCCGGGTTGGAACATACAGTACTACGCTAGCCAACATAAACAACCAAACCATTGATATAGTGCACGTCCAAAGCGCACGTCTACTACTGTCACTCAAACCAGGAACCATGGTGAGTGTTCCGTCCTCCTCCGCGTTCCTCCTTCACCAGCGCGTGTCCTAATACTTCCTGTAATCCCCACAAATAACAACATGCCTTTTAACAACATGTCCCTTAACCAACAGCCTACTGAAGTGAGGACCTCAATCTAAAACAGAGAGGTAGGAAGCACCGGAACTTTGGAGGAATAAGAGGAGGGGCGTAAGGAAACTAGGGGAAGGTCGGGAGAAGAGAGCATGTAAGCTTGGGGAAAGAGTGGGGAGAAGTGGGAGAGGTGAGGAGAGCATGTAAGCTCGGGGAAGGAGTGGGGAGAAGTGGGAGAGGTGAGGCTTGGGGAAAGAGTGGGGAGAAATGGGAGAGGTGAGGAAGCATGTAAGCCTGGGGAAAGAGTGGGGAGAAGTGGGAGAGGTGAGGAGAGCATGTAAGCTCGGGGAAGGAGTGGGGAGAAGTGGGAGAGGTGAGGTTTGGGGAAAGAGTGGGGAGAAGTGAAGCTCGGGGAAGGAGTGGGGCTTGGGAGCTGTGGGTGGGAGGAGTAGGGGGGGGAAGAAAGAGTGGGAGGGGGGGGGGGAGAGCTGGGAAAGAGTGGGAGGAGTGGGGGGGCGGGGGAAGAAAGAGTGGGAGGAATGGGGGGGGGGGAGAGCTGGGAAAGAGTGGGAGGAGTGGGGGGCATCCCTATTCATTAAGGCCTTATTTCAGCCCAAAGAGAAAATAAAAATAACAACGTGTGATTCCTATGTGCTACATAACCATATTACGCCCCATCAAAAGGCCTTCCACTCTAGCCACTATATGGAATCAAGAATAGCCCCATGGGGAAGGGAAGTGAGGCAGCTTATTGCACAACAATAATTATATAAAACATAGAAAGAGTGGGAAAAACATCTCAGTGTGTGCCATAAGTGTATGTTACATAATAAATTGGGTTGATGATTTTATCAATCCACTTTAACCCATTCCCTAAATGTCTGGAAATAAGATTAACCTTCTGGGAATATGCAAGCATACATGAAAGATATAAACTGCCTATGTGATTAGTAATTCCAGCAATTTAAAAAAGAGTAAGAGAGAGAGTGTGAGAGAAAGATCATTTCTGTGTTACTCACAGACTACATCACTTATCCATTATTATTACTGCTTATCAATCTAATTTTGTTATTAATGTATTAAACCTTAGCCCTCAAGTTACTGTAATATAAAAGATAAGACCTCATGAGTGAAAGAACAAAATAAAAATTCAGGGCAGCTTAGTATGGAAGCCTAAGCTTTGGCTCTACCGCCCCCTACTGCATTCTTAACCAAACACCATCTTTGCTGATCATCACGGATTTCATTCCCACACACATTCACTCACAAACTCAGTGCGCATGCGCAGGCTTTCTTACGGCCCACCGAATTCTTAACCATAACCACATTGGCAAATGGATACTGAAAGTTCACACAATCACACTGCCAATACAACACGCAGTCATATACACGACGCATCAATATCATAACGTTCACACAACAATACAACCCATTCATTCACAACATTAGCATTGGGTAGCCACGTTAGCATGTAGCATCGCTAGGTAGCCGTAGCCCCACTTAGCCATGCTACATCCTCCGCCACTCATAACAGTGGTCGCATTAGCTACATTAGCTTCCAGTATCGCTCGTTAGCTCGCAGCCTAGCTTAGCATCAGCTACGAGATTAAACGGCAGTCTATTCCATTCACCGATCATTATAGCAGTCCACGACGTCAGCGTTATGACGACGTCAACCCTTAACAGAACTTTAATCCAATGTAAGCGCTATTCTACAGATTAAAAAATATAAAAACATTATACACAGAACAACTTCCGGTTCAACCTTTGTTGACGCCGGATATGTAATTGCTAGTTTGACCCTCCAAGCCTAACCAGCCGTTAGCGTCAGCCATTTTGTCTAGCTTAGCTTAGAACGACTTCCGGTTCAAAGGCTTTGTTGTCCACGGATGTAAAGAAGCTAGTTTGACCTTTTCAGCCAACTGTTAGCTCAGCCGTTAGCTTCAGCCATTAGCCTAGCTTAGCCATTAGCATCGCCACGTAATATTACTTTTTTCAACACTTTCTATGTACACATTCTTACCGCGCTAAGTGCGTTCTCATCACAATACATGCAACAAACATTTACATTGTACGGTCCTAAACTAAACGATCGTTTATAAGAGCTTAATTTACTTAAGTCGTGCGCCGAAACAGTGATATAGACGCCTTAGGTGAGCAGGCTCCTTTTGGGATATTGCCGAACATTGCCTTGTTTAACTAACTGTCTCACGGTTAGCAGGCAAAATCTATCCCGTCCTTAATCAAGCACTAAACGGCCAGATCACGGTAGGACAGCTGCTTCTTCCAGTGAAAGATCCCCGCCCGTAAAATCACCGGGTATCGGCTAGCCTGGAGGAACCTCTAAGCTGTACATGCTCACCCAAAGTAGGCCCCCGTTCGTCTACATCCAACCATTTGGGACCCCCACGACCGTAAAGATTCTGCCAAATGTGAGCTAACTCCTTAACCTTCTGATTTCGTGCACCGTGTAGCGCTGGAAATGAGGCCTGGAAGTGTACCATTGCCGCTATGCCCCCGACATCCTATACATCCACCTACTTGCCGCTTGAGAGGCGACGTTCGACGGAGCATGAATATACCTGGCGCATTAACGCACGTTCAAACACAGCCGCTGTACATAAAAACACGAAAAAAACTGGTAATTCAGAATGTACACTATCGCACTTCCCAAACACCACAGATGATTGGCAGCGATCAAATACCAAACATAGGGACGCAGTGCAATTCCGTCACTCCTACGTGCGATCTTCTGAGATCCCCGCCTGAACGACCCTGCACATTTTGGCTTTTAATGACCGTTACGCTGTACCCGCTACTTCCATATCACTGTGCCCACCGAGACAGGCCGCCGGGCTTCAAGAACCGCCGGTGCTTTGTCTCTGCGACACACATGGACCTATTGCGGGTCATATTCACAACCCCACTCGTTCTGGATGCTCTGTATTTCGGCATTATTGCCTTGTGTGTCACTCACCTGATTTACGTAGATTGTAGAACGTCTTGTGATGTGATTCAGATCGTCAGGCGCTGAAGAATAACGAGCGTCTTGCTCGTATGTCGAAAAAATTTACGTTCCAGCCGCGGGTCCAAGGCACCATCTGATGTAAAATCGACTAGAGCCTTCTTGATCGTAATATCTACTCTATTGCGTTGTGTTCTATAGCTCTAAGTCTGTTACCAAAAACACTGTGTAATACGGCGGAAAAAAAGGAATCAATGAGAGGTTTCTATTTCCCAGATCTGGTTTATTCAAAGTACAAGAATGATCTGGTTCAATCAATGAAAACGCAATGATATTAGTGGAACAAAGCACTATGCCGCCAGTCACTAATATCAGACTAATAAAAAGTAGTTTAAGAGTAACAATCTTCAATGGAGCGTCGGTTGTGGATTCTTTGTTGTCAGGGAGACAACGGCTTCTTTGTTCTCGTGGCAAAAACGTCTCAGGCAGGTCCTTTCTCCGTTCGGCTGTGCATAAAAAGATTCAAGAGCTTCTCGTCTCGTTCGGTGCAGGCCCTCTTAACCGCTGTGACGGGGTCCTCTCCCGAACTCCTTTGATTCTCTCATAAACAGGCGTAGTCGAAAGATCTCGTTGGTGGGTGTTTATTTCCCGCCTCCCAAAAGTGCAGAGGTGATATAGTTTTACAAAAATGTGAAAAGTGAAAGTAACGTAAACCAAAATACCCTATACTTACTATATCTAACAAAAGTGGAAAAAGAGAAAACAAATAAACAAAACAAAATATACTTAATACTTAACACTACACAAAGTCTAAATACACAATATACACTACTACTTCCACTACAAGCAATACCAACACGTTTTACTAGGGATTCCGGTTACCTTCACTGTAACTCAGTCCATTCAAGACTGACGTCCCTGGGCCAAAGCAGCTCTCTTGTATCCAATAGCCCCTCCCACTAGGCTTTAAACAGGATGTACATATTATTATTCTTTTTAACACATTAAACCAATTCCTACAGACAAAATATATATCCTCCACTATATCACATAACTTCCAACTGTTTTAAATTACAGATAACCAAGTAAACAGTACAATACAATCATATCGCTCACGTGACGATTACCTTGCGTCAACCCCTCCCATTTAACCTGGCGGATATGTGTGCTTCTGCTTGGCCAACACGTCAACCTAGGAGTGCAGAGCGAAGCGAATGCATCATGACTGTGAGTAATAATTGTGATGTGATGAATGAATGTCTTGCTGTATGAACGTCATTCTGCTATAACAACGGAAACGGAATGAAATTATTGTGCGCATTCGGACATCCTACGAAAGCCGACAAGAGGGAATGTTTGGTGTGTGTGTGTGTGTGTGTGTTGCTCCGCGGCATATGGCGTGTGTGCGTTCCCATGTGCGCTGTCCACATGAAACGCACCACATTACATTATACGGTTATGGTATATGGAAAGACAGACAATGAGTGTGTGTGTATGTACAGTATGCGCACTGCCCGCAAAGTCAGTGACGGAGCCGCACCGTCACATCATCCCTCTCCTCCTCGAGGTTGGCGATGTGCGGCAACCTGGATAGGTAATCTGCCACCACATTGGTCTTGCCCGATCGGTGTCGGATGTTAAACTTAAATGGCTGGAGTGAGAGGTACCATCGGGTAAGGCGGCTGTTGTGGTCCCTCATGGAGTTGATCCAGGTAAGAGCTCGGTGGTCCGTTTCCAGGTCAAATTCCCGTCCAAGCAAGTAGTACTGGCGGCCATTAACAGTCACAGTCCTATAGTGCTGAGCTTGCACTTCCTTATCCCCGGTAGTCTCCACCTCAGGCCGGGGTGCATAGCAAGCGCCTGTGGCCTTAGCTTTGCGTATGGGACACTCAGAAGCTTTGTGGCCTGACTGCTGGCAATAGTAACACACAAAGTCAAAGTCCTTACCGGCTGATCGTTGGTTTGGGGCAGAGCTGGGGTTACCTGGAGGTTCCTGGTTATACCTTCGCGGTGCAGGCTTTAGATAGGGTGGCTGGAGCAACTGCCGGGGTTCTGCACTGGTGGAGCGTACAGCTGGTCCTCCTCTTCGAGCGTTGACGAACTGTAGAGCCAGTTTAGCAGCTGCCAGTCCCTCCCCTGGCTCATGCTCCTTCACCCATGTCCTCACCTCGGAGGGAAGTAGCAGGAGTAACTGCTCCAAGATGATCGCCTCTCCAACCTCCTCCTTGCTGTGCTGCTCGGGCCGAATCCAGCGACGGTAGAGCCCCTTCAGGCGGTGATAGGTCTCGGTGGGGTTCTCTCCCGGTGGTACCGCAGTGGACCGGAACTTCTGCCGGTACGTCTCTGGAGAGATGTCAAACTTCATCAGCAGTGCCGTCTTCAGGTCTGCATAGCAGTGGGCTCTTTCCTCATCCATCGCCGTGTAGGCCTCCAATGCCTTCCCGGACAGCAGTGGCACGAGTCGGCATGCCCACTCACTTTCCGCCCAGTTCCATGTTCTAGCCATGCGCTCAAAACGTAACAGGTAGTTCTCAATGTCCTCACCCATCAAAAATTGGGGAATTTTAGGCTCACTATAGTGCCTCCAATCTGGCCTTGACTGCTCCGGCCTACTGACTGAGTCAGGAAACTGCAGAGAGGGTGCCACTGATGGTGCATCCTGGTACCCACGCCGGGGTGCAGGTGTTGGCGGGTCTAGTCTGGGGTTGCTTGCTGTCCCTGGAGTTGCAATAGGGTCATGCAAATTTGGGGCAGGCAGTGAAATATTTTGACGTTGCTGGGGAGCTGGTTGAACCAGTGGAAGAGAGGTCCGCAGGCCTCGAATCTCTGCCAGCAGGCCCTCCTCTCTCCTTTGCTGTCCTGCTAGGAAGTCTCTCATTATTACCAGCAGTTCTCCCCCTGGTCCACCGGTCGGCGCTGGGGCTGCAGCGCCCTTCTCGTCCTCCGGGTCTGTCTCCCAAGCCTGGTCGGTATCACCGGTTGCCGACTCCTCATCTCGCTCTTGTCTCTGGGAGCGCAGTCCGGCGCGCTGCCTGGGCAGGTGGGTTATCTTCTTTCGGCTAGCCATCCCACTTCTGACACCATATGTGACGGGGTCCTCTCCCGAACTCCTTTGATTCTCTCATAAACAGGCGTAGTCGAAAGATCTCGTTGGTGGGTGTTTATTTCCCGCCTCCCAAAAGTGCAGAGGTGATATAGTTTTACAAAAATGTGAAAAGTGAAAGTAACGTAAACCAAAATACCCTATACTTACTATATCTAACAAAAGTGGAAAAAGAGAAAACAAATAAACAAAACAAAATATACTTAATACTTAACACTACACAAAGTCTAAATACACAATATACACTACTACTTCCACTACAAGCAATACCAACACGTTTTACTAGGGATTCCGGTTACCTTCACTGTAACTCAGTCCATTCAAGACTGACGTCCCTGGGCCAAAGCAGCTCTCTTGTATCCAATAGCCCCTCCCACTAGGCTTTAAACAGGATGTACATATTATTATTAACACATTAAACCAATTCCTACACACAAAATATATATCCTCCACTATATCACATAACTTCCAACTGTTTTAAATTACAGATAACCAAGTAAACAGTACAATACAATCATATCGCTCACGTGACGATTACCTTGCGTCAACCCCTCCCATTTAACCTGGCGGATATGTGTGCTTCTGCTTGGCCAACACGTCAACCTAGGAGTGCAGAGCGAAGCGAATGCATCATGACTGTGAGTAATAATTGTGATGTGATGAATGAATGTCTTGCTGTATGAACGTCATTCTGCTATAACAACGGAAACGGAATGAAATTATTGTGCGCATTTGGACATCCTACGAAAGCCGACAAGAGGGAATGTTTGGTGTGTGTGTGTGTGTGTGTGTTGCTCCGCGGCATATGGCGTGTGTGCGTTCCCATGTGCGCTGTCCACATGAAACGCACCACATTACATTATACGGTTATGGTATATGGAAAGACAGACAATGAGTGTGTGTGTATGTACAGTATGCGCACTGCCCGCAAAGTCAGTGACGGAGCCGCACCGTCACAACCGCTAAATCCCGCCCCTGAGAGAACGTCGACCTGGTTCGTCAGGGGGGGCGGATCTCTAAATTCTGATTGGCTAAAGCTCACGGCGGCCATTTTGGATTAGGATCGGCGGCCATCTTGTCACCATTTATTTCCTTATATGGAAAGATTCAGTTATAACTGGGCCGGCCATTTTTAGACCAGGAATAAAACATTTGTCTGTCTAGTTTACCAGCTAAAAGTACTTTGTCCTGACTTTTATCGTTTTAAACTTAAAGACTACTCGTTAGTATTATTATCTAAGTGGGTTAGTGTTTTTACAGAATTCTATAACTTCTAGTATTGCATACATTTATTCGATTTTCTAGTTTTAACAAGAACAAAGGAATCTATCTTTCTATTTTTCAAGTAAAAGGTTATTTTACTATTCTCTTATGTAGGTTTAGTTTTCTAAGTAAGTTTACACATGTTTTGCCACAATAATCTTCTATTTTAAACTATATTACTGGCTTAATTAACTTATCAATGGTGGATAATTGTCTGGTTTAGTCTCATCTTAATCAATACACTATTTTATAACTATTGATGCTGGTTTCCCTTCTGGATTAATAAAGGGTTTTGGTTGTGGTTACACACTTAAAACCAGACGCATCGTTTTTAAGGCCACATTCAGAATCCCTCTTTTGACAAGAGGAGGTGAGAAAGGAGGATCCTTCCTGGAGAACAGCTGCATCTATAACATGTCCTGTTTTAGTATCAGTTTGAGTGCCTGAGGGCCGTTCCTTTTGTTCTACTCTTGCTTGGTAAACAGACCCTCTATTCAAATGCTAACTTTAGCCAGCTAGCAGCCCAGTTTTTATTTGTTTTACTGGTTCCAACGTGGGGGAGATGAGAAGACTGTATTTACTTTAAGACTGTATGCTAATATTAATCACTCAGGCCTGCCGAAACCCGTCCTGTGGACAGAATAAACCCTTCAGTATGTCTCCCAGATTTACCTGACCTATTTTGGTACCAATATAATATTGGTTTTGCTTACTTCCTAGAATCTAATTAACTAATCTTTAACTTTGCCAATTATAATTACTTCTGGAAGGAATGTATCTTAATAATCTCTTTGGGGGAAAAGCAGAGCACTTATATATAAATAACAGAATGAATCTATCTAGGGTGTGTGCACTGGAGTCTTACAGTTCAGTTTCTCCCCGTAGCGGTCGACCTTGGGGACCTTAAATCAAAACTCATAACAATATTTCATAACTCATAACAGTTTGAGACTGAGAAGATACCACACCTATTCTGTAACCGCTGCAGGGAAAGAACCCACTTCCTTGGGCACGCAGCCCTCATGGACACCTGGACTCCTCCCCCTCCACAGGTGCCACACATAATTAATTAACAAAACTAAACAGGTGCTACACAACTATTAATTAGCCGTTTCCTATAGACATTAACATACCAAACAACCAGCAACACCAATACCCCCACAACAACCCATTAAATACATAAATATAACCCAATAAATAAATATATTATGAATGTATATGTATGTATGAATGCATGTATGATAAGATTAATGAATATGTAAGTATGTTTGATAATGTATATGAAGGTATGGATGATAACATGAATGAATGTATGATAAGATTAATGAATGTATACATGTTTGATAATGTGTATGAAGGTATGTATGATAATATGAATGAATGTATGCAAGTATGATAATATGTAATAATAATATGATGTGAATGATAGGGAGGGTTGCATTTCTCAGTACAATCCTAAGGGAAATGATGAATGGTTGGTGTGTGTGTGTGTGTGTGCGTGCGTGCGTGCGTGCGTGCATGCTTGTGCGTGCGTGCAGGGCCGCCTGGGAGAAATGCGAGGCCCTGTGCGAGATTTAACGCGAGCCCCCCCCCCCCCCCCCCCCCCCCCCCAAAGGTAAAAAAAAATATATATATATATTTTTTTTTATATATCAGTCAACATATTCTTAAATAATAGCGCTGCCCGAGGCGGGGCATGATACAGTCAACATATAGCAAAAGAGAGAGCGAGAGAGAGCTCCCGTTCTACAGTCAATATACAGTGTACAGAGAGAGAGAGAGAGAGAACATGTGTGTTTGTCATGTGTGTGTGTGTTAGAGAGAGACTAGAGCATGTATGACAGATTCAAAAGGACAAAGATCAACACTTAAATCCAAGAGAGAGAGAGAGAGAAGAGAGAGAGAGAGAGAGAGAGAGAGAGAGAGAGAGAGAGAGAGAGAGAGAGAGACATTGGAAAGAAATTGAAATGCTATTTGGCCTAAACAGAGAGTACACAGTGGCAGAATACCTGAGCACTGTGACTGAAGATCCTTGAGCACAGCCTAGCCATCGAGAAAGGCCGCCATAGGCAGACTGTGTGTGTTAGAAAGAGAGAGAGAGAGAGAGAGAGAGAACATGTGTGTTTGTCATGTGTGTGTGTGTTAGAGAGAGACTAGAGCATGTATGACAGATTCAAAAGGACAAAGATCAACACTTAAATCCAACAAGAAGAGGGTATACCAGAGAAACCAAAGCAGCAAGGAGCCAATGGCCGACATCAGCTAAATAGGCTAGCCAGGTACTGTGACACCAGGCCAATGGCCCAACGCTACCCAAGCTACACAAACGACCATTCACACACAGCACATGTCGTATCTCCAAATGTTGTGAAGTAGCATATGTTTTGCCTGGAAAAAACATCGTTATTAACAAAACATTCGGGAGGGGAAGGAAGGAAGAGTGGGGTAATGTCATGACATTTTCATTAATCTTAGTTACCTGCACGAGGAACGCAGGGCGAAAGGCCGCAACACAGGTCTCCACGTTGACGAAAGGCCTCTCGCTGGCGGGACAAAAAGCTATGGCCAGAGCCTTGTCATGGTGCAGGCCCGACTACATCTTCTGTCAAAGGGCCTGCTATTCTCAAGGCTAACTGATAGCATCAAACGAACGTTCCCAGCTGACGCTAAACAGCTAACAACAGTTAGCTCAATCAGGCACATACAGCCAGGTGCTCTCACCACCAGGCACACACCGTTAGCGTTAGCTACTAGTAGTATTAGCTAGTCGACCAGTTTGGCTCCAGAGAGAGAGAGAAAGAGAGATGTCAGGTCCACGGCGGGTATATAATCATAGGTTGACTCACGTCACTCACCATAACGCAGTATCAACGTGGAAGGAGACTTTCTTGGCCCCACGGTGTAATTTCTTCTTCTTCGAGTACTTTCCGGCAGACTGGACACCTTTCGGCGTATTGCTGCCTAACAGATTTATCTGCTCACAAGTTCTCTTCTCCTTCTTTTGAAAAGACATCCACTCGCCTTGCCTCGCTCCTCTGGATAGGTTAGCTAACGCTAGTTAGCCGTTAGCTAAGCTAGCTACTAGCCGACAGCATCATTGCTATCCCGACTGAACCACACGTTAGCACTCAATATTATAACGTAGCTAAAGCTAACTAGCTGTCCCTGTCTTTAGCCGGGATGGCTAGCCTGACTGAACTGTCTAACATGCAACAACTTTCATCTTCAGTCCATCTGCCGAACGATGTCCTCTTCACCTTGGCTGGGATAAACTCCAATGCTGCACGCGCGGAATAGTCAGACGCTTTAGAATAGTGTAACCCCTCCCCTCATTGAAACCAATGCCTGCTGCAGAGCACCAGAGCTCCAATAGTGACCCAGGTGCAGACCCAGGAACAAGTCATTCTACAAACGTGTCTAATGTGAAATATATAAGCATATAAGCAAAACTAGATTTTAGGTCTGTGATGAAAAAGGGCCTCGCGGGAAGGGGGGCCTCGCAAAAAAAAAAAAAAATAAATAAAAAAAAAAATAAAAAAAAAAAATAAAAATTAATAATTTTTTTTTTTTTTTTTTTTTTGCGAGGCCCCCCTTCCCGCGAGGCCCTGTGCGACCGCACTGCTCGCACACCCCCTGAGGCGGCCCTGCGTGCGTGTGTGTGTGTGTGTGTGTGTGCGTGCATGCTTGTGCGTGTGTGTGTGTGTGTGTGTGTGCACGCTGCTCGGAGTCTGTGACGGAGCCGCTCCATCACAATTGCGTTAAACCGTTCCACTACACTGTGTTTGGACAGTCATCTTGTTCTGACACATCAGAAATGGTCTCTCCTTAGATGCAGCTAAGACATTTATGCACACTATGATTCTCTCCCACATGGCATACTGTATCACATGCTGGGGACAAGCTAGTGAAGCAGGTCTGAGACCTCTTGCTTCATTGTATAAGCAAACCCTGACATTTTTTGACAAAAAGCCTTTGCACTTCCACCATTGCAGGATACTCGAGAAACACAGGCTACTGAGCTTTGAAAACGACAAGTATTATTGTCTTCCTCTGTCTGTTGATTGTTTCTGAATTGAGATATCAGGCTGATAAGGTCAAAACTCTTTCACTCTTGAGTTTTTCTTCCAGTGTTGAGTTTTTCTTGCAGTGTTAAGTCTGAGTAGTAGCTGGCAGTCTCCATCCCCCCTGGGGCCCTGGCTGAGCTAAACACCGACTCGCAAAGTTGATGACGTCGATGCATTTTCCTACCGTGGAGATGGAAAAGTTCACCAGTCCCATCATGGTTGGGATGAACTTGCGAGTCTGTTCCTAGTTTATCTGCCACACGTTAGCACTCGATAATGTAACTGACGCTAGCTAGCTTGGAAACAATTTTTTTTATTTTTTTTATGTAGGCTTACAGTCCAGATAGTGGAAATTTACCCGGGAAGCGCGCAGAAGTGCATATATCTGCAGAGCCGCAGAGCCCGGAACAAGTCAGACACATTCACGTGTCTACACTATTCTACAAACGTGTCTAATGTGAAATATATAAGCATGTAAGCAAAACTAGATTTTCGGTCTGTGATGGAACATGATTGTTAAATAACATTATATTTATAAAAAAGAATTATATAAAAAATAAATAAATAAAAAAGTAAATCAAATAACTTTTTTCTTCTTCTCGCGAGGCCCCTAGGGGGCGCAAGGCCCCGTGCAGTTGCACTGCTTGCACACCCCTAGCGGCGGCCCTGGGTCTAGAACACCTCAAACAACTACAGACTCATGTATGGTCTACAACACCTCAGACAACTACAGACTCATGTATGGTCTACAACACCTCAGACAACTACAGACTCATGTATGGTCTACAACACCTCAGACAACTACAGACTCATGTATGGTCTACAACACCTCAGACAACTACAGACTCATGTATGGTCTACACCACCTCAGACAACTACAGACTCATGTATGGTCTACAACACCTCAGACAACTACAGACTCATGTATGGTCTACAACACCTCAGACAACTACAGACTCATGTATGGTCTACAACACCTCAGACAAGTTTCAAGTTTCTTTAATAGTTGTCATACAGAAGTACAGAATACTTTTGTACAAAATGCTTCTTACTGTTGCGCTCCAGAGACTGTGCATGACAAGATAAGTATGAAATAAAGACATAGTAAAAATTAGAAGTAAAAAAAGAGGTCACAGTGTTCAGTTTAGACATATGTACAATGTTCGTAGACGTAGTTACCATACAATATACAATACTGTGCAGTGTACTAATATACAATACTATATAGTGCAAGGCATAAATGGACGAGGTGCAGTTTAGGTACAATTCACAGTAGGTGTACGAGTTGTAGTGCAAATCCTTTATCAATAAATATAAAGTGTAAGTGTGTTTGTGTGATCTAAAGTGTGGAGAGTGGGTGCTGCAGTGTGTTGTTTGTTTGAGTGAGTGTGTGCGTGTGGGTGTGTGTGCTGTGTGCATCTGATGGTTGTTGCATAGTGATTATTGTTCGTTTAGCGATTATTGTTCGTTTAGCAGCCTGATGGCCTGGGGATAGAAGCTCCTTCTGAGTCTTTCTGTGCTCGCCATAAGACTCCGGTATCGCTTGCCTGACGGCAGCAGTTCAAAGAGGCAGTTGTTCGGGTGGCTCGAGTCCTTAATAATTCTCTTAGCCTTCCCCTTGCACCGCTTGTTGTAAATGTTCTGGAGGGTGGGAAGCCCCCCTCTAATTGTGCGTTCGGCTGAACGTGTCACTCTTTGTAGTCTGCTACGGTCTTGTGCAGTGCTATTCCCAAACCAGGAGGTGATGTTGCCGGTCAGGATGCTCTCTATTGTACATGAGTAGAAGTTCCTAAGGATCTTCTGACTGACTTGGAACTTCCTTAGGCGCCTGAGGAAGTAGAGGCGTTGTCGTGCCTTCTTCACAACACTGTCAATGTGTGTGGTCCATGTCAAGTCCTCGGATATGTGGGCTCCGAGGTACTTGAAACTGTTCACTCTCTCAACTGGTGCCCCGTCGATGCTGAGGGGGCTGTAGTCCTTGACCCCCGACCTCCTGAAGTCCACAATCATCTCTTTTGTTTTGCTGACGTTCAGGGAGAGGCAGTTCTCCTGACACCACTGTGACAGGTTCTCTACCTCTTCCAGGTAGGCCCTTTCGTCGTTGGCAGAGATCAGGCCCACCACTACTGTGTCATCAGCAAATTTGATGATGGTGTTGTTGTTCCGCTGTGCTACGCAGTCATGTGTGTACAGGGAGTAGAGGAGGGGGCTCAGAACACAGCCCTGGGGGGCCCCTATGTTGAGCGTGATGGATGAGGAGGTGCAGTTGCCGGCTCTTACCACCTGGGGTCTGCCCGTCAGGAAGTCCAGGACCCACTGGCACAGGTCATAGTTCAAGCCCAGGTCCCTGAGCTTGGCTATGAGTTTGGAGGGGACTATGGTATTGAATGCTGAGCTGTAGTCGATGAACAGCATTCTCACATAGTTCCCCTGCCTCTTGTCCAGATGTGATGCTGCTGTGTGCAGCACATGGGCTATGGCGTCCTCCGTGGACCTGTTGGGGCGATATGCAAATTGCAGAGGGTCCAGGTTGATGGGGAGGGAGGAACAGATGTAGCCCTTCACTAGCTTCTCAAAGCACTTCATGGCTATGGAGGTGAGGGCTACAGGGCGGTAGTCGTTGAGGCAAGCGGGCGTAGATTTTTTGGGTACAGGGATGATGGTGGACTTCTTCAGACAGGTGGGGATGACGGCCTGTTCCAAGGACAGGTTGAAGATGTCAGTGAATACCGGGGCCAGTTGGTCGGCACAGACTTTTAGGACGCGGCCGGGGATGCCGTCCGGTCCTGCTGCCTTCCTGATATCCACTTTTTTAAAGATCCGTCTCACCTCATGCTCTGTTACCCTGAACACTGAGTCTCCATCAGCAGACCCCCCCCCCCCCATTGCCGTGGTTTGTAGGCTGGTGTTGTTATTCACAGCCTCAAACCTCGCATAGAAGGAGTTGAGATCATTTGCTAAGGAGATGTCACTGTTCAGTTTGAGGGGGGTTCCTTTGTAGTCTGTCATTGTTCTGAGGCCCTGCCACATGCCTCTAGAGTCAGCCTGTTCAAACTGAAGTTCAACTTTATCCCTGTAACGCCGTTTTGCCTCTATTACTGCTCTCCTGACGTTGTATCTTGCCATCTTGTGTTCTTCCATGTTGCCTGTCACCAGCCCGGTGTTGTATGCTGATGTGCGCACTTTCAGAGCCTCACGGACGGATTTGTCTACCCAGGGCTTTTGATTTGGGTAGATATTAATTTTGGTGGTGGGGATTATTACTTCTACCTGAGTACAGACATAGTCAATCACCGTTTCGGTGTATTCGTTAATATTGGCTGTGTTATCACGGAATACACTCCATTCTGTGCTTCCCAGCACTGCTTGGAGTGACTCCACTGACGTCACGGCCCAACGCTTAACCTCTCGCGAGACCACCGGCGTTCGCTTGAGACTCTGTTTGTACTTAGGCAAAAGAAAAATGGCGGCGTGATCGCTTTTACCGAATGGACTAAGAGCCTGTGACTTGTACCCATTCTTAAATTGCGAGTATACATGGTCTAATATGTTCTCGCCTCTGGTGGGACAGGTCACATGCTGATAGAAATTCGGCAGCACCGTTTTAAGACGCGCGCTGTTGAAATCCCCCAAGACCAAAATGGCAGCGTCAACATTAGCTGCCTGGAGTTTGTTTACCTCGTCGTGAAGTTTTGAAAGTGCGACCCCAGTGTTCGCGTGTGGTGGAATGTACACTCCGATGAGGATGATGGACGTTAACTCTCTTGGGAGGAAGAAGGGTCGACATTTTATCGTGATAAACTCCAGGTCTGGGGAGCAGTGGTTAGACAGTTCCTTTGTGTTGCCTAAATCGCACCACTCCTTGTTTATCATGAAGGCAATGCCGCCTCCTCTCGTCTTTAGTGACTCTAATGCCGTCCGGTCTTTGCGGAGAACGAAGAAATGGTCTGCCGGTTCTATTGCATGATTCGGGACATCTGGACTCAGCCAAGTTTCTGTGAAACAGAGGACGTTACAATCCCGAATGTCCCTCTGGAATTGGATCCTTGCTCTGATGTCGTCCAATTTGTTTCCTATCGATTGCACATTGGCCAACAATATGCTGGGCAATGTGGTTCTGTGTCGTTTGGACCTCAGTCTGTTCCGGACCCCGGCTCTCTTTCCTCGTCTTCGCGGCGGCTTCTGGTGGTCTTGGCCATGGCCGGCATAACAAAGGATCTCGGCGGGCCATTTCTGCTGTTCAGCGATCCGATCCA
>NW_028173217.1:0-12500 GCF_963971535.1 Notolepis coatsorum | reverse complement strand
TGTATGCCCTGGTACAGTATGTGACAAATAAACCTCTTGAATCTTGAATCTTGAAAACCCTGCCCCTTAGAGAAATGGTCTTTTCACACGTTAGACACACATCCGATTAGATTAGATTGGATTCTAATGTAGTGTCGCCATACCGCACAAGTACAGTACGACGAGGAGAAGTCTGGCATCCCTTTCTCCTCCTCCCCCGCCCCCGCCCCCTCATGCCGCCGGGGAAGGGGAGTAGCAGATGGCGACTTACCGCGAGTTAGTTGATATAGAGCTGACAGGAGAGGCCGTCAAGTGGCCCCCTGGGCGAGGCGGGCAGCGTCCGCGGGAAGCCGGGTGTTGACTTTGTGCATATCTCCCTCGGTCACGTGACTTTTTTCCCCAAGGAGAACGTGTTATGGAATTTATTAAAAGACAAAAGATGGAGCCGTTTGTATAATAATTCCGAGTCGTTGTTAAAAATAGAACATCGTTTATTTCACTCACTGTGGCCAACAATGAAGTTCAGTTTACAATCAGAGACGACATTGTGTTTCACACACGAGCGTCTGACCAGCGGAGTGACCAAGAGGTCCGGCCAGACGTGACATTAATACACAGTTTCAAGACGCAACATTAGACGTTCAGGTATGACTGAAAGTATAAACAAAATGGGTTCAGTTAGGGAATCAATAACAAGGCCTTGTTATGGCCTGGCCAGGGAGAGAGGATATAACCTTGGCACTTTGGAGTCTTTTAAAGAGACACACACACATTACACTAGCTGGTCATATTGAACCAGTCAAGCTGTACAAAGAGAAAATTATATCTCAACACAGATCTATAATGACGTGATAATATTTCTGTCTGTAACCACGACGACCGTGTCTGCCTGTAACCATGACGACCGTGTCTGTCTGTAACCACGACGACCGTGTCTGCCTGTAACCACGACGACCGTGTCTGTCTGTAACCACGACGACCGTGTCTGTCTGTAACCACAACGACCGTGTCTGTCTGTAACCATGACGACCATGTCTGTCTGTAACCACGACGACCGTGTCTGTCTGTAACCACGACGACCATGTCTGTCTGTAACCACGACGACCGTGTCTGTCTGTAACCACGACGACCGTGTCTGCCTGTAACCATGACGACCGTGTCTGTCTGTAACCACGACGACCGTGTCTGTCTGTAACCACGACGACCATGTCTGCCTGTAACCACGACGACCGTGTCTGTCTGTAACCACGACGACCGTGTCTGTCTGTAACCACGACGACCATGTCTGCCTGTAACCACGACGACCATGTCTGCCTGTAACCACGACGACCGTGTCTGTCTGTAACCACGACGACCGTGTCTGTAACCACGACGACCGTGTCTGTCTGTAACCACGACGACCGTGTCTGTAACCACGACGACCGTGTCTGCCTGTAACCACGACGACCGTGTCTGTCTGTAACCATGACGACCGTGTCTGCCTGTAACCATGACGACCGTGTCTGTCTGTAACCACGACGACCGTGTCTGCCTGTAACCACGACGACCGTGTCTGTTTGTAACCACGACGACCGTGTCTGTCTGTAACCACGACGACCATGTCTGTCTGTAACCATGACGACCGTGTCTGCCTGTAACCACGACGACCGTGTCTGCCTGTAACCACGACGACCGTGTCTGCCTGTAACCACGACGACCGTGTCTGTCTGTAACCATGACGACCGTGTCTGTCTGTAACCATGACGACCGTGTCTGTCTGTAACCATGACGACCGTGTCTGTCTGTAACCATGACGACGTGTCTGTCTGTAACCATGACGACCGTGTCTGTCTGTAACCATGACGACCGTGTCTGCCTGTAACCACGACGACCGTGTCTGTCTGTAACCATGACGACCGTGTCTGTCTGTAACCATGACGACCGTGTCTGTCTGTAACCATGACGACCGTGTCTGTCTGTAACCATGACGACGTGTCTGTCTGTAACCATGACGACCGTGTCTGTAACCACGACGACCGTGTCTGTCTGTAACCACGACGACCGTGTCTGCCTGTAACCATGACGACCGTGTCTGTCTGTGACCACGACGACCGTGTCTGTCTGTAACCATGACGACCGTGTCTGTCTGTAACCATGACGACCGTGTCTGTCTGTAACCATGACGACCGTGTCTGTCTGTAACCAGGACGACCGTGTCTGTCTGTAACCATGACGACCGTGTCTGTCTGTAACCACGACGACCGCGTCTGTCTGTAACCATGACGACCGTGTCTGTCTGTAACCATGACGACCGTGTCTGCCTGTAACCATGACGACCGTGTCTGTCTGTAACCATGACGACCGTGTCTGTCTGTAACCACGACGACCGTGTCTGCCTGTAACCACGACGACCGTGTCTGCCTGTAACCATGACGACCGTGTCTGCCTGTAACCACGACGACCGTGTCTGTCTGTAACCATGACGACCGTGTCTGTCTGTAACCATGACGACCGTGTCTGTCTGTAACCATGACGACCGTGTCTGTCTGTAACCATGACGACCGTGTCTGTCTGTAACCATGACGACCGTGTCTGCCTGTAACCATGACGACCGTGTCTGCCTGTAACCATGACGACCGTGTCTGTCTGTAACCACGACGACCGTGTCTGTCTGTAACCACGACGACCGTGTCTGTAACCACGACGACCGTGTCTGTCTGTAACCACGACGACCGTGTCTGTAACCATGACGACCGTGTCTGTCTGTAACCATGACGACCGTGTCTGTCTGTAACCACGACGACCGTGTCTGTCTGTAACCATGACGACCGTGTCTGTCTGTAACCACGACGACCGTGTCTGTCTGTAACCATGACGACCGTGTCTGTCTGTAACCATGACGACCGTGTCTGTCTGTAACCACGACGACCGTGTCTGTAACCATGACGACCGTGTCTGTAACCACGACGACCGTGTCTGTCTGTAACCACGACGACCGTGTCTGCCTGTAACCATGACGACCGTGTCTGTCTGTAACCATGACGACCGTGTCTGCCTGTAACCACGACGACCGTGTCTGTCTGTAACCATGACGACCGTGTCTGCCTGTAACCACGACGACCGTGTCTGTCTGTAACCATGACGACCGTGTCTGTCTGTAACCACGACGACCGTGTCTGTCTGTAACCACGACGACCGTGTCTGTCTGTAACCATGACGACCGTGTCTGCCTGTAACCATGACGACCGTGTCTGTCTGTAACCACGACGACCGTGTCTGTCTGTAACCACGACGACCGTGTCTGTCTGTAACCACGACGACCGTGTCTGTCTGTAACCATGACGACCGTGTCTGTCTGTAACCACGACGACCGTGTCTGTCTGTAACCATGACGACCGTGTCTGCCTGTAACCACGACGACCGTGTCTGTCTGTAACCATGACGACCGTGTCTGCCTGTAACCATGACGACCGTGTCTGTCTGTAACCATGACGACCGTGTCTGCCTGTAACCATGACGACCGTGTCTGTCTGTAACCATGACGACCGTGTCTGTCTGTAACCATGACGACCGTGTCTGCCTGTAACCACGACGACCGTGTCTGCCTGTAACCATGACGACCATGTCTGTCTGTAACCACGACGACCGTGTCT
This sequence comes from Notolepis coatsorum, assembly GCF_963971535.1. Taxonomy (NCBI): domain Eukaryota; kingdom Metazoa; phylum Chordata; class Actinopteri; order Aulopiformes; family Paralepididae; genus Notolepis; species Notolepis coatsorum. Next base: position 8,889 of record NW_028173217.1, on the reverse strand, counting down.
GTCTGTAACCATGACGACCGTGTCTGCCTGTAACCACGACGACCGTGTCTGTCTGTAACCACGACGACCGTGTCTGTCTGTAACCAAAAACGACCGTGTCTGTAACCATGACGACCGTGTCTGTCTGTAACCATGACGACCGTGTCTGTAACCATGACGACCGTGTCTGTCTGTAACCATGACGACCGTGTCTGCCTGTAACCATGACGACCGTGTCTGCCTGTAACCATGACGACCGTGTCTGCCTGTAACCATGACGACCGTGTCTGTCTGTAACCACGACGACCGTGTCTGTCTGTAACCACGACGACCGTGTCTGTAACCATGACGACCGTGTCTGTCTGTAACCATGACGACCGTGTCTGTCTGTAACCATGACGACCGTGTCTGTCTGTAACCACGACGACCGTGTCTGCCTGTAACCACGACGACCGTGTCTGTCTGTAACCACGACGACCGTGTCTGTAACCATGACGACCGTGTCTGTCTGTAACCATGACGACCGTGTCTGTAACCATGACGACCGTGTCTGTCTGTAACCATGACGACCGTGTCTGTCTGTAACCATGACGACCGTGTCTGTCTGTAACCACGACGACCGTGTCTGTCTGTAACCATGACGACCGTGTCTGTCTGTAACCACGACGACCGTGTCTGCCTGTAACCACGACGACCGTGTCTGTAACCACGACGACCGTGTCTGTCTGTAACCATGACGACCGTGTCTGTCTGTAACCACGACGACCGTGTCTGTAACCACGACGACCGTGTCTGTAACCATGACGACCGTGTCTGTCTGTAACCACGACGACCGTGTCTGTCTGTAACCATGACGACCGTGTCTGCCTGTAACCATGACGACTGTGTCTGTCTGTAACCACGACGACCGTGTCTGCCTGTAACCATGACGACCGTGTCTGCCTGTAACCATGACGACCGTGTCTGTCTGTAACCATGACGACCGTGTCTGTCTGTAACCAGGACGACCGTGTCTGTCTGTAACCACGACGACCGTGTCTGTCTGTAACCACGACGACCGTGTCTGTCTGTAACCACGACGACCGTGTCTGTCTGTAACCATGACGACCGTGTCTGTCTGTAACCACGACGACCGTGTCTGTAACCACGACGACCGTGTCTGTAACCATGACGACCGTGTCTGTCTGTAACCACGACGACCGTGTCTGCCTGTAACCATGACGACCGTGTCTGCCTGTAACCATGACGACTGTGTCTGTCTGTAACCACGACGACCGTGTCTGTCTGTAACCACAACAACCGTGTCTGCCTGTAACCACGACGACCGTGTCTGTCTGTAACCACGACGACCGTGTCTGTCTGTAACCATGACGACCGTGTCTGTCTGTAACCACGACGACCGTGTCTGTCTGTAACCACGACTCACTGTTTCTCAAATTACAGATTAAGATAACATGAGATATTACATTACTTTATTGATCCCCCTCGGGGGGGGAATTCGGGCGTCATATAGCGGCATGGGGGAGGGGGGAGGGGAGGTACAGGTGTATCGACGGGGCAATAGTAGGAAGGCGATAAAAGGAGATCTGAATATAGAAATATGAGAAAAGATAAACGGTGTAAACAATATAATTAGCGGAATATAAAAACACGAGACTAAAATAAACGGTGTAAACAAAGGTTGGCTAAAGATGGAGGGTGTACCACGGATCAAGGGGGATGTTTTTAGCCCAGAGGTTGATGCAAGGTCTGCACTGAGTACACGGTATTATAATGACGCTCTCCAAAACCCACTTAGTGTTTTGCCACAGTGAATATTCATAGCTGTGAGGGGGGGGGGGGGGGGGGGGGGGCTTACAGGGTGTGCCCCCATGTGCCACGGCGTGGGCGGCCGTGTGAACGTCGTTCCAGATGAACTAATGTCCCCTGCATATCGTTTCGGAGAGCTGGGTTTGTATTTCCGAACGTTCACCCTTCTGTAGCTGGAGGAGACAGAACAACACTTCTACTGTAAAGGAGACAGAACAACACTTCTACTGTAAAGGAGACAGAGCAACACTTCTACTGTAAAGGAGACAGAACAACACTTCTACTGTAGAGGAGACAGAACAACACTTCTACTGTAGAGGAGACAGAACAACACTTCTACTGTAGAAGAGACAGAACAACACTTCTACTGTAAAGGAGACAGAACAACACTTCTACTGTAAAGGAGACAGAACAACACTTCTACTGTAGAGGAGACAGAGCAACACTTCTACTGTAAAGGAGACAGAACAACACTTCTACTGTAAAGGAGACAGAACAACACTTCTACTGTAGAGGAGACAGAACAACACTTCTACTGTAGAGGAGGAGACAGAACAACACTTCTACTGTAAAGGAGACATAACAACACTTCTACTGTAGAGGAGACAGAACAACACTTCTACTGTAGAGGAGACATAACAACACTTCTACTGTAGAGGAGACAGAACAACACTTCTACTGTAAAGGAGACAGAACAACACTTCTACTGTAGAGGAGACAGAACAACACTTCTACTGTAGAGGAGACAGAACAACACTTCTACTGTAGAGGAGACAGAACAACACTTCTACTGTAGAGGAGACAGAACAACACTTCTACTGTAGAGGAGACAGAACAACACTTCTACTGTAGAGGAGACAGAACAACACTTCTACTGTAAAGGAGACAGAACAACACTTCTACTGTAGAGGAGACAGAACAACACTTCTACTGTAGAGGAGACAGAACAACACTTCTACTGTAGAGGAGACAGAACAACACTTCTACTGTAAAGGAGACAGAACAACACTTCTACTGTAGAGGAGACAGAACAACACTTCTACTGTAGAGGAGACAGAACAACACTTCTACTGTAGAGGAGACAGAACAACACTTCTACTGTAGAGGAGACAGAACAACACTTCTACTGTAGAGGAGACAGAACAACACTTCTACTGTAGAGGAGACAGAACAACACTTCTACTGTAGAGGAGACAGAACAACACTTCTACTGTAGAGGAGACAGAACAACACTTCTACTGTAGAGGAGACAGAACAACACTTCTACTGTAAAGGAGACAGAACAACACTTCTACTGTAGAGGAGACAGAACAACACTTCTACTGTAGAGGAGACAGAACAACACTTCTACTGTAGAGGAGACAGAACAACACTTCTACTGTAGAGGAGACAGAACAACACTTCTACTGTAGAGGAGACAGAACAACACTTCTACTGTAGAGGAGACAGAACAACACTTCTACTGTAGAGGAGACAGAACAACACTTCTACTGTAGAGGAGACAGAACAACACTTCTACTGTAAAGGAGACAGAACAACACTTCTACTGTAGAGGAGACAGAACAACACTTCTACTGTAAAGGAGACAGAACAACACTTCTACTGTAGAGGAGACAGAACAACACTTCTACTGTAGAGGAGACAGAACAACACTTCTACTGTAGAGGAGACAGAACAACACTTCTACTGTAGAGGAGACAGAACAACACTTCTACTGTAGAGGAGACAGAACAACACTTCTACTGTAGAGGAGACAGAACAACACTTCTACTGTAGAGGAGGAGACAGAACAACACTTCTACTGTAGAGGAGACAGAACAACACTTCTACTGTAGAGGAGACAGAACAACACTTCTACTGTAGAGGAGACAGAACAACACTTCTACTGTAGAGGAGGAGACAGAACAACACTTCTACTGTAGAGGAGGAGACAGAACAACACTTCTACTGTAGAGGAGACAGAACAACACTTCTACTGTAGAGGAGACAGAACAACACTTCTACTGTAGAGGAGACAGAACAACACTTCTACTGTAGAGGAGACAGAACAACACTCTCTTACTTCTCACAGAGAGAACAAGATTAGGACAAGGTGTTTCAACAAGGACAGAGTAGCAAGGCTAGGGTTCGTCGTCGTACCTAGGTAGTTAGGTTAACACTGCGACGTGGGTAGAGCAGGATCCGTGGGCTGAAGTAGGAGTTCGTTGACGAGGGAATCCCTCACAGCCGCGTTAATTAATGTCCCTCTGGCAGCGTGGGAATCCTGGGGTCGGATGCTGCCCATATAAGGGTGTGGAAGGATGAGGGGTGAGGAAGGCTCTCGCCGTGACTATGACACTATTTGGGTCAGACCACGCCTCTATTTGGGTCAGGCCATGCGCCTCTATTTGGGTCAGGCCATGCACCCCTATTTGGGTCAGGCCACGCCTCTATTTGGGTCAGGCCACGCCCCCAGTTGGGCCAGGCCACGCCTCTATTTGGGGGAAAACAACGTGGGATATGAACCTGGATCACATGGTGTTTGTTCACACACTACGACTTTAGTGACAAAACACGGGGATATAAATCACACTGACAACAACCACCGTTGCTCATGAATAGTCATTACCTCTTAGGTCACTCTGAGATTCATAAGCATAATATTAAATGTCCAGGTGGGGAAATGGGGAAACATCCTGCAGCTGAATCCCACAGGGGAGAGACTGAAGAAGAGGCATCAAACGTAACTTTTCACAACAGCGTTAACTAATAGCTTCAAGTGTTCCTTTATTAAACCCCTGGGGGAAATTCAAGTGTCATAGCAGAATGGGTGGGGGACACGCCTAATAGATATAGTAATAATAATAGAACATAGAACAAAGTGCAAAGTAATAATGACAATAGTGATAACAGTAGTAGTAGTGAATAGTCGTGAGTGGCAGGATTTAATCAGACAGTAGTAATAGTGATGATGGTATACATGGTCCAAACCGTAGTAACACACTGCACCAGAGTCTGTGCATGTTTATTATTAACCCTTTCACTGCCACACGACAGAAGGTTAACCCTTTACTATCACACAACCGGCTGTCGTGTGGCAGTGAAAGGGTTAACCTTCTGTGTATTGTCACAGTGAAAGGGTTAACGGTTTGGCAGTGCGGCAGTGAAAGGGTTAAGAGTCAGATAGTCCTAACAGTGTTTATTATTAAGAGTCAGACAGTCCGAACAGTGTTTATTATTAACTCATTCAGCAGCAGTCACGATGATAGTCGGGTTAACTCGCCATCGCTTGAGCGCCAATCACGAGTATAGTCGGGTTTTAATCGTTATTTCTTTTATTAGCGATATCCATTCATTTTCATCCATCCAGCCTGATGTTATCGTTGGGAATGGGTCTGAGCTCGCAAAAAGGGGAAATACCGCCACCTACGCCTTCCAGCTGGTATTGCACCCCATTGGGAATGGTGTAGTTACTTTTCTGGGACGATCCGAGCCGTGCGGGCGGGCGAGGTAGGCCTTTACAACGATGGCATGGAACAGTAACCCCGCCCGTCCGTCATTGTGTAACGGTCGGTAACGTGGTACAGACCTCCACGAGCAGTATTTGGAATGGCGATCAGATAATTGGATTATTTCTTTTGCATTACAGCAGAGACAAGGCATGAACACTATATATAAATTTGATCGTTGATCTGATATTTATTTCTACGCTGATCGTCGCTGTCTCTGTGTGTGTGGCTGTGTGTGTGTGTGTGTGTGTGTGTGTGTGTGTGTGTGTGTGTGTGTGTGTGTGTGTGTGTGTGTGGCTGTGTGCCGTTGGTGGCAGGAAGGGGGGGGGGGGGAGCCCCGTGGTCCAGGCCTCTTTTCATTCTTGCACGAGGAAGGATAATAATGATGATCTAGCATTGATTTCAGGAAGATTCGATAATCAGGTGAAAAATGACAACGTGTTTTGTGTATTCCACTAAAGGGCTATTATCGCATCTTTTCCTGGGATTACTAGAAATCACCAAAACTATACTCGTATTCAAAACGGTATAAAACGGAAATGTACAGATGAAAAAACTATCCGTTTTGTACATGTTGACTGGAAGCAACTCACTGATAATCGACGGGTGTATAGCTATAATTTAAGATATATTTTAAGCACTCGCAAATCTCGCAGCCCCCCCCCATTGATTAAAGCGGTGGCGTTCTAGCGCCATCTCGCGGATTAAGCTCCGGCGCTGAATGAGTTAAGAGTCAGATAGTCCTAACAGTGTTTAAGAGTCAGATAGTCCTAACAGTGTTTATTATTAAGAGTCAGACAGTCCTAACAGTGTTTATTATTAACACTTTCAGTGCCAGCCATTAGACGCAGCCGTCTGTAGCGAGGCCACCACTAGATAGATAGGGATCCGTCACCTTGTTTGTAGAGCTATAACTATATTCTATATTATAGCTATGGATACAATACTATGGCCCATTTGACATCACATATCTATCGTTCAATATGTGAAAAATAATACATTTTTCCATCCATATGTTCCCGTGTTATACCGTGGTGAATATAAGTATGGTTTTAGAGCGGTCTAGGGTAATTTATGAAATGCTGAGTTAAAGCTTTATACGTCAATTCCACTAGAGACGTTGCCATTTCTTGCCTGTATACGCTATTATCCAGAAATCAAATCTATATCATAGGTATTATGTTTCATCATGAATGCATGAAAGGGGGGGGGGGGGGGGGCGTTTCTGATTATTTGATTGTCAGTAACGGCATTCGTATTGAACACTAAAACCGCTTATCAGCCCGATCGGTATAAAATCATTGCAGGATCAAGCAAAAATTTATGTCAGATCGTTCTTACCTGTGATCGGGAGTATTCCAAAAATAATATTCCAATTGTTTGATCGCCATCTGGTACATCCAATGTCCATTTGGCCCATGGCATAATCCACCACAACATATGGATCGGGGATATTTGATGCGCTTCAATGGAACCAAGAGAACGGCTGCCCTCGCCCGACAAGGAAACATGAAACCGGACACGTTTGGCCATTACACAGGCCAAGATACAAGGTTACAAAGGGTGCTCGATACCGTCGTCTAGCAGGATGTGGCCGGTATTGCACCTAGGCGACCTCAGACTCATTCCCTAAGGTAACAACAGGCTCCCTGGGTGGATAATGAATAAAAATATCGAAAAAAAGGAAAAACAGCCCAGAAACGACTTAACTAGTTTTTGGCATCCAAAGTGTTGAGTCAGACAGTCCTAACAGTGTTTATTATTAAGAGTCAAATAGTAACATTCAGCCACTAGATGGTGCTATAGGTCACATTCAGCCACTAGATGGTGCTATAGGTCACATTCAGCCACTAGATGGTGCTATAGGTAACATTCAGCCACTAGATGGTGCTATAGATAACATTCAGCCACTAGATGGTGCTATAGGTCACATTCAGCCACTAGATGGTGCTATAGGTAACATTCAGCCACTAGATGGTGCTATAGGTAACATTCAGCCACTAGATGGTGCTATAGGTAACATTCAGCCACTAGATGGTGCTATAGGCACCATTCAGCCACTAGATGGTGCTATAGGTAACATTCAGCCACTAGATGGTGCTATAGATAACATTCAGCCACTAGATGGTGCTATAGGTAACATTCAGCCACTAGATGGTGCTATAGGTAACATTCAGCCACTAGATGGTGCTATAGATAACATTCAGCCACTAGATGGTGCTATAGGTAACATTCAGCCACTAGATGGTGCTATAGGTAACAGTCAGCCAGTCAGATGTCACACTAGAGCACCAATAATTTATCCAATCGGGTGCATTCCACGTGGGGGAGATGGGACAGTCGACAGGTTCAACATGTAAACAACAACATTCACTTTGGACCCGCCAACATTTTTTAAATGATCGATTAATTTATCAATATGTTTTATGGGGGAAAAAGCAATACTTGTATGATTACTCTACATAAAGATTTGATCTATAGCACCTTTATGTCACTTTTATGTTCGGAGGGTCTGGTCACTGTCAAAATGTAGTCCGCGACAGGTGACCGATTACCTGATTAAAATTGTAATCACTGAGTAATATATATTCCACTGGAATTCTCAAACTCCTAATAGTGACGTGGTCTGATAACTTTTTGGATGCTATTTTTTTTATTATTACATTTTGATGAAACACCACAGAACATGGCACCAGTGAGGCTCTAGGGCTGCTGTTATGTCGTTGCATTTTAAATGAATTTGGAGATGGGAGCGAGCTTTACGGCTGATGCCAGAATGTAAAAAATAGATGAGGAGCTCGTTCAGCTACAGACTTCACACCCTCGGCCAGTCCTTCGTGCCAGCGGCCGTCAGGCTCCACAACCGTGTGGCCATGGACCGCTGCCAGCAGCTGGAGAACTAACGGCTGCAGAACTCCAGAACCGTTAGGAACGTCTGACCACTAACTGTGTCCGACTCTTAACCACCAAAACCTGCACGGACTGCAACGTATGACGTAGATCATGCCAGTTTCTGATTTGCCCTCGTTGAACTGGAGATGGTTATTATAATGTGACACTGAATATTTGATGTCTGCAAGCCATTTGGCTTTTCATTTGGCACGGCTATTTGAATCACGAGGTTTCATAGGCAGCTATGACTGTGCGTCGTCTGGGAGATGATGATAATGTGGCCAAGAGGAGGCATATGGAAAATACAATGGGACCCCAAATTGAACCTTGTGGCACACCGCGAGCAGTGTGGACTTGAGGGGAGGAGGCATCACCAGCGGTTGTTCTATTTAAGAGACGCAACTCAATCCACCCCGGTCACACCGATCCAATCCAGATAACCCTTTCACTGCGACAATACAGAAGGTTAACCCTTTCACTACCACACTACCAAAGGGTTAACCCGTTCACTGCGACACTACAGAAGGTTAACCCTTTCACTACCGCACTACAGAAGGTTAACCCTTTTCACTACCACACTACTGAAGGTTAACCCTTTCACCACCACACTGCCAAAGGGTTAAACCACGCACTGTGACAATACAGAAGGTTAACCCTTTCACTGCCACACGACAAAATGGTTATCCCTTTCACCACCACCCTACAGAAGGTTAAAATGGTA